>NC_054476.1:97790-397790 GCF_017639515.1 Carcharodon carcharias | reverse complement strand
CGTGGACCCAATCTTCCTTCCCTTTAATCTTTAGGGCCATTCGAGTTGTTAGCAACACAAGGTAGGGTCCTTTCCACCATCTCATGCAATTCAGCTGCTGTTTTGCATAGAGGAAAATGAGTACAAATCCAACATTCAGTCCGATGAACTTGCAAGGCTACGGCCTGTATTCATTGAACCGCAGAATTGGTAGTCCGTGCCCCCGCAAGGACCACACAGGACAGGATCCAAATCAGAGTCAGCATTCTGACGACTCAGTTAAAGTTCTTGCACAAGCACTTCCGTCCGAGGTGAGCGTCCGCTTGACATGCGATGCGTGGATCCACAAGGGCGTCCTTCAACCTTTACGGCCATTTGGGTGGTGAGCAGGACTTGGAAAGGCCCTTCCCATCGAGATTCCAAACAGTTTTTTCTCCTGAAGGTCTTTACTAGGACTAGGTCCCCGGGCTGGTATTGATGGCAATCTTCAATGGTGGGCTTTTTCTGACCTCCTACTACCTGTATATGCAACAGTTAGGGTGAGAGCGCCTAGTCATGAGCACCAAGGGTAGAGCTTCAGGCCTTTTCAAACTGGTTTCTTCACATAATTTAGCTTGTTTGTTTTTCAGAATACCATTTTGTATTTCCACCGCTCCAGTAGACTGGGGGTGGTATGGGCAGGAAAGGTGAATGGTTGCATTGTAAGGCCTTCAACAGTTCCTTTATCACTTTAGCAGTAAAATGAACAACAATTTTACAACAACAGCATCATTTCGTCGGGTAGGATACACCTCCAGCCATCGCAAGAACAAACATACTAGAACTAAAACGTAATTATATTCCATACATTTAGGCATTTGTATAAAGTCCATTTGTAGGTGTACAAATGGGCCCCATGGCTGGGGTTCCATACCAGCAGTCACTGTGGGCGTCTTGCCTGGGTTATGTCATTGACATAGGTATGACAGGTATTACTAATACAATGCCTATTAGCATATTACTATTCACAATACATTCAACATTCATTCTACATACACGTGTTAAAACCCTGAGCTGGCAACCGGTCAAGTCATGATTCCTGTGTTGTGAGAGATTCAATAAATGCTCATTAATTACCCATAAAGGGACTACCCCTTCTTTAGTCTGTCTTAAATTTTCTCGGGCTTGTTCCAGTGCCCAAGATCCATAGGTGTTGCATATATCATTTCTGCTCGCTTTGTCTGAAATATTTTTCCCTATTTCAATTAATTTATTGATAGTCCCCGCATGACTTTCGAGCACGGTAGCCAGGCTTTGGATTAACCAATGATGTCCCTATATTGAATATTGTAGCGCCATCATTTATCAGGTTGCGATTAATGTGGTTCCCTCCCAAGCCTGATCGCATCTCGCCACTGAACTGAACTGCTTCAGTCATCAATTGGCGCTCAGAGCCGTATAGAGTGCTTGGGTATGGGTTGAGCACCATTGGGGCAGGACGACACCGGATACATTCAAGACTACGGATACCAGCTCATGGTGTACATTATCATACAAAACTTCTGATTAACCAGTACCAAACCATTCGTCGGTCCTGGATGCATAGTCAGACAAGATGGAGCAGTCGGTGTGGTTTGAGGGGCTTCAATTATCTCTACTCAGACTGTGAAAGTGGAGGTGGGAGGTAGCTGGGTAGTGGCGGACCTCCCATGCTTGATCTGAAGCAAACCCTTACTACAATTTGAAAGTACTTGTTCTCCTACTGTTACATTTATCATTCCCCATTGCGTGTCGCATTCGGCACTGTCCATGCTGTACCAAAGTTCCTCCTGCGGTGCGGGATGAGCAGTGATGATCCCTGACCTTGTTGCCAGTACTGATAGGCCCACGACCAGGATCGTAGATCTGGGGAGACATTAACATCGGCTCCCATTCTCTGGGTTACCGCTTGGTCAATTGTCATGTATCTTTAAGTGTGTGTAATGCCTCCATTTACTTCCTGTTCTCATATCTACAAGTGCGCATGTGCCACCTGTCATAATTACCTGGTATGGTCCATTGTTGCTCTTTGGATTTGCCTGTTTCCATATCCCTAATCATCTGTCAGTCTCTAACTTCCTCTCTCAACTTATGTAATTGCCAACTTAATTCCCTTTCATTGTCCTGTATTTTTCCACTCTGTGGCCCTGCACCTCCTACTATAATATCTTCAGGTAATTGCATGGCCCTTACCTGTCATCATTTCAAATGGGGTGAACCTGGCGGTCCTGCTTGGGGTAGCCCACAGCGCATTAGAATATTGGGCTGTTCCCGGTCTCTTGATTGATGTTTTTTTTTAAAGTTCAGTTCATCCTTTCCACCATCCCTGGACTCTGGGGGTGGTAAGGAATATGGAATTTCTGCTTAATCTCCATAAGATTACACACTTCTTTAATGACTCTCCCTGTGAAATTAGTTCCCTGATCTGAATCCATTTGGGTAGGCACCCCCACTCCTTCCAGTTTACTCCCTCCTGCTGCTGTCTCATGTCAGACCTCAATTCCTTAAACAACTCTACAATGCACCTTCTTATCCTATCTTTCAATGGCTCAGTATCTTCACTTCCAGTGATGGTTCTCTCTGGGAACTGCTTAACTCTGCCTGTCTTCAAGGTGTTAATCCTATGGTTTTACTTTTTGTAGCTCACAGACACATTAATATAATCAGTAATGCATCTATTTAGCCTTTTTCCAGCTTTTCCTTTACCTGTATCCATCTTGTGGTAAATTGGTGTTAAGTATTATTTCTCCTTACATTTCAATTCCTGAACTACAGATTCCTCATAGTTTTACCTCGTCTTTTTTTCTGACCATGATCATCCTATTGTTCTCTTGAGTTCAGTTCTCTATTGTCTTGATTGTTTAAAATGTTTCCTTACTCTTTAGGCCATATTAACTATTCTATTTCAACGGGGATCTCTGTCTCTAGATCTTTGCTTATCTCCCCCGTGCAGTTCCAATGGCTCAGTTGATGGCCAGATTATCAAATTCATTTCCCTTAAAACAGTTTGTACATTATGTCCTCTTTCCCTGACTCATTCTCCTACTTTCCTCATACCAGTTTACACTTGCAACAGCTACCATCTTGTTCGGGTTGTCTGGAGAGACTTTACAATCCAATAAAGTATTCTCATAACAGCTTTAAAACAGAAATCAGGTATTGACATGTTTTGCTTCCTTTTCTTCTCAAAGATTTTATTGTCTTAAAAGTAACCCACTAAATTGTGTCTGACCCTCTTCTTTTAGAGTAATCCCAGATTCATTAACTCAGCCAAAAATTGGATTTCTGCCAAATTTTGCCAAACTTAGCTTCATATTTTGGGAACAGACTTACAAACACAAAAGCTTGCAGCATTTGAATTAGTGCCAATTGTCAGACCTTTTAAAATGAAAATTCCCTTTTGAGAACTTTGTGAAGAACCAAACCTCAAATTTTTAAACTTTGTAAAAACTGTAATTTACACTATCAGAATTAAAACAACCTCTTTTTCATGTGTAATGATTTGTATCCAAGTTATAATTTCCATATGTTTATCGACACATTCTTTATCTTAGATAGCATCCTAGTGATTCAAAAGTAACCTGTTAAATTTACATCTCAAGATTGTCCCAAATTCAAATTCCAGTGCTTTTGGAAAGCAGATTTCCTTTAATATTTAATTCATCTCTTCATAAGAAACCCCATTTATCCATTGGAACCACCTAGACCTTGTGTTTATGTCTTTTTGGTTTCCTAGAATCCTTATGAATTTCAAGTAATTTCTTTTTTTCTCAGAATTTTAGAATACTAACTCATATGTATTAATCCCAATCAGCATGGAAGCAGATGATGAGGGTTATTCCCTACTAGTCTGCAAGGGGGTGGTACAAGGGTTGGTTCATCTCAAACAAAGGCAAGCCCTGTTTTATCTTTACACTACCTTCAAATTACGATTTTTGCCAGAAATCTCAACTCAAACCTTATACTCAAAACTTTGGAATGTTTGAATAAACTTTTCCTTTAATCTAGTATGGGGCTTTCGACTCTAAAGTGCTCAACTACACACACAAAAGACAATTCAGGGAAGAAAACACTATAAAGCTCACATACAAATGCTTCATTGCACACAAACAAACACATAGATAAAGGTATGTATCGATACTCCTATAATATTGAACTTAATTCTAAACGAATCTTCGAGTAGCAGTGGGGGGAATAAAGGGATCTTGAAGGCTCCACCTGTAGAGACCTTCAAACTAACGAAAGCTCACATTTTCTCTGCTGCTGCTTGTCAATTGCTCATTAACCCCCTAGGGGTACCCTTTCTCTCTCTCTCTCTCTCTCTCTCTCTTCAGCACAAATAGCTCTTGTAACTTAGATCAATTCATTTTTTTTTAAGTTACAGAAAATTCAGTAGCAGACTACCTCTCTTAAAACATATTATAAGCGCTCAAATCTGTCCCAATTAAAAGCTCCAGCTGGTGGGAAGCTCTCTCCTTTACTTTGAGTCCATTTAACTCAATCAGAAACATATTGGACAATTTCAGGACCGTAATGGACACAAAAGAAAACACAGAAATTACTTACTTTTCACCCGCTGGGTATACTACTACTACTTTTTTTTTCATACCCATCTTCAAAGTTCCTGATTTAAGCTCTGGTTTCGCCAGTTTCAATTTGTTCTTAGTACTTTGAGAAGCGGGGCAAGTGGCAGAGCCCGCTCTGCTGTTGTGACCTCCCATTTTTCTGAAAAGAAAACACAATTAACAGCATGGCGCATTTCCTACCCTATGCGCTCACCGTTGTTTAAGAGTTCCTTAACAAGTCCTCCAGTTCCTTGGGTTTTTTTGAGTCTGGTCGGTAGCTACTCTTTTTCAAGCACTCCTCCTTTCAGCTAGGATGCTTTTCGTCCCCCTCTCACCTCTCCAACTTAAGAGGCCACCTCTCCAACTTAAGAGGTAGCTGGGACACTATTTACCTGCACTCCCCCTTTCAGCTAGGATGCAGTTTGTACTCTCCCCAACTTAGGAGAGTCTGTCCCTTTCTCCGTGAGGGTTCTTTTTCAGAGATCTGACGGTCCAGGTTTTCAATTACCTCTCCAACTTAAGAGGTTACCTCTCCAACTTAAGAGGCCACAGGACTTCAGTCGGATCCCACCTTCGTCGCCATCTGTTGCGGGAAAACAGAGTGACCCTGGAGGCTTGTCTAGGCAGTCTTTATTAAAATCGTGATATCACGGAGAGCCTAGTCACATACAATGGAGCGAACCAGTCTCTGACTAACACCTCTTTACACACATAGATATAGCAAAAGGTTCGTGACAGAAACTTGGGCAATTACAATAGTTTCAAATGGCTTCAAAGGATAGCGATCAGTGTTAATGATTTAATGTTTATACAGGACAATGTCAATGGTTTAGCAAATAGACAGGACAATGTCGATGGTTCAGCAAATAGATAGTGTTAATGGCTACATATCGGGAAATGCACACACAATAGTTTTTTTCTCTTGGATTTTGCAACCGTATCTGACATCCGGAGCCCCTTAGTCTGGGAAGGTAGCACTGGCCCTTTGATTTGCTAATTTATGTGCTGGCTGCCTGACTGTTTGGGAACATTCTACAGTAATTTCATTATACATGTATTTTAATTTCCTTTCCCAATTATACGTGCAGTTTATTTCATTCACAATTATACATGTATTTTATTCCTCCACACTTTGTCTAATCCTGTTAATACTTTCCAAATGTTCTGTTACCATGCCTTTTATAATAGACTCTAGCATTTTCCCCAGTACTGATGTTAGGCTAATTGGTATGTAATTCTCTGTTTTTTCTCTCCCTCCTTTTTTAAATAGTGGGGTTACATTTGCCAACTCATCAACACCAACACCCATCTAGGACCCTCCACCCCTGCCTGTCCCTCCGTCCCCACCCCATCTTCCAATCCCAGCCCCAGCCGTGTATTCACTATACCCCCTGACCTTCCCCTCTCCGATGCTGAACGTTCAGTGCTCAGCAAGGGACTTAGTTTCATACCCCTACGCCCTCACCTTAATGAATTTCGGGCTCGGCACGATGCTGAACTCTTCTTCCGCCGTCTTCGTCTCCAGGCTCACTTCTTTGGGCAGGAGTCCTCTCCCCGTTCAACGGATCCTTTCACCCACCTCCAATATTCTCCCTCCACCTGGAAACCTCCCTCTGGATTCTTACCTTCTCTTGATCTTTTCATTGAGAACTGTCGGCGCGACATTAGTCGTCTCAATTTCTCTGCTCCTCTCACCCATTCTAATCTCTCTCTCGCTGAACTTATGGCACTCCATTCTCTCAGGTCCAACCCTGACATTGTCATCAAACCCGCTGACAAGGGTGGTGCTGTTGTTGTCTGGCGCACTGACCTCTACCTCGCGGAGGCTGAGCGTCAACTCACAGACACTTCCTCCTACCTCTCCCTGGACCACGACCCCACCACTGAACATCAAGCCATTGTTTCCAGGACTGTCACTGACCTCATCTCCTCTGGGGATCTTCCTCCCACAGCTTCCAATCTGATAGTCGCCCAACCTCGGACGGCCCGCTTCTACCTCCTACCCAAAATCCACAAACAGAACTGTCCCGGTAGACCGATCGTGTCAGCTTGCTCCTGCCCCACAGAACTCATCTCTCGTTATCTTGACTCCCTTCTCTCTCCCCTTGTCCAGTCCCTTCCCACCTACATCCGTGATTCCTCTGACACCTTATGTCACATCAACAATTTCCAGTTCCCTGGCCCCAACCGCTTCCTCTTCACCATGGACGTCCAATCCCTCTACACCTCCATCCCCCACCAGGATGGTCTGAGGTCCCTTAGCTTCTTCCTCGAACAGAGGCCCGAACAATCCCCATCCACCACTACTCTCCTCCATCTGGCTGAACTTGTTCTCACACTGAACAATTTCTCCTTCAACTCCTCTCACTTCCTCCAAATAAAAGGTGTGGCTATGGGTACCCGCATGGGCCCCAGCCATGCTTGTCTCTTTATGGGGTATGTGGAACATTCCTTGTTCCAGTCCTACTCCGGCCCCCTTCCACAACTCTTTCTCCGGTACATCGATGATTACTTCGGTGCTGCTTCATGCTCTCGTCGGGACTTGGAAAAATTAATTAATTTTGCTTCCAATCTCCACCCCTCCATCATTTTCACGTGGTCCATCTCTGACACTTCCCTTCCCTTCCTTGACCTCGCTGTCTCAATCTCTGGTGATAGACTGTCCACCAATATCCATTACAAGCCTACCGACTCCCACAACTACCTTGACTACAGCTCCTCACACCCCGCTTCCTGTAAGGACTCCATCCCATTCTCTCAGTTCCTTCGCCTCTGTCGCATCTGTTCTGATGATGCTACCTTCAAAAACAGTTCCTCTGACATGTCCTCCTTCTTCCTTAACCGGGGTTTTCCACCCACGGTCGTTGACAGGGCCCTCAACCGTGTCCGGCCCATCTCCCGCGCATCCGCCCTCACGCCCTCTCCTCCCTCCCAGAAACATGATAGGGTCCCCCTTGTCCTCACTTATCACCCCACCAGCCTCCGCATGCAAAGGATCATCCTCCGCCATTTCCGCCAACTCCAGCATGATGCCACTACCAAACACATCTTCCCTTCACCCCCACTGTCGGCATTCTGTAGGGATCGTTCCTTCTGGGACACCCTGGTCCACTCCTCCATCACCCCCTACTCCCCAACCCCCACCTATGGCACCACCCCATGCCCACACAAAAGATGTAACACCTGCCCCTTCACTTCCTCTCTCCTCACCGTCCAAGGGCCCAAACACTCCTTTCAAGTGAAGCAACATTTCACTTGCATTTCCCCCAACTTAGTCTACTGCATTCGTTGCTCCCAATGCGGTCTCCTCTACATTGGAGAGACCAAACGTAAACTGGCAACCGCTTTGCAGAACACCTGCGGTCTGTCCGCAAGAATGACCCAAACCTCCCTGTCGCTTGCCATTTCAACACTCCACCTTGCTCTCTTGCCCACATGTCTGTCCTTGGCTTGCTGCATTGTTCCAGTGAAGCCCAACGCAAACTGGAGGAACAACACCTCATCTTCCGACTAGGCACTTTACAGCCTTCCGGACTGAATATTGAATTCAACAACTTTAGGTCTTGACCTCCCTCCTCCATCCCCACCCCCCTTCTGTTTCTTCCCCCTTCCTTTTGTTTTTTTTCCAATAAATTATATAGATTTTTCTTTTTCCCTCCTATTTCCATTATTTTTAAATATTTTTAAATCTTTTATGTTCTCCCCACCCCCACTAGAGCTATACCTTGAGTGCCCTACCATCCATTCTTAATTAGCGCATTCGTTTAGATAATATCACCAACTTCGACACCTATGTGTTCTTTTGTTCTGCCGTCTGTGACATCTTTTGATGATCTGCTTCTATCACTGCTTTTGCCTACAACCACACCAACCCCCTCCACTTCTCTCCCCCCACCCAAACCCCCCCCCCCACCACCACCTTAAACCAGCTTATATTTCAACCCTTCCTGGGATTTACCTAGTTCTGTTGAAGGGTCATGAGGACCCGAAACGTCAACTCTTTTCTTCTCCGCCGATGCTGCCAGACCTGCTGAGTTTTTCCAGGTAATTCTGTTTTTGTTTTACATTTGCCACCCTGGCAGATGTTACCCCTTACACCATGAGCCTTTTATTTTCTGCAGTAACTTTTGATGTGGCACCTTATCAATTGCCTTCTGGTAATCTAAGTGCAGCACCTCTACAGGTTCCCCTTTATCCACAGCGCATGTTACTCCTTCAAAGAATTCCAATAAATTTGTTAAATTGACTCTTCCCGATTACCTTGAGTTTCTCAAAGTGCACAGCTAAACCTCCTTTAATGATTGATTCTAACTCCTTCCCCACGACAGACGTCAAGCTAACTGATCTATAGTTTCCTGTTTTCTGCCTCCCTCCTTTCTTGAATAGAGGGGTTATATTTGCTACTTTCCAGTCTGATGGAACCTGTCCAGAATCTAGGGAATTTTGGAAAATTAACACCAACATATCTACTACCTCATTAGGCACCTTTTTTAAGATCCAAGGATGAAACCCATCAGGACCCGGAGACTTGTCAGCCCGCAGCTCCAACAGTTTTCTCAGTACTGCTTCCCTAGTGATTGTAATTTCAACAAGTTCCTCTCTCCCTTCCACCTCCTGATTTACAGCTATTACTGGAATATTTTTTGTAGCAGCTGTAATGAAGACAGAAGCAAAATATTTGTTTATTTCATCTGCCATTTCCTTATTATCTATTATTATCTCTTCATTCTCACTCTCTAGAGGAGCAACCTCAATTTTTCTTACGCTTATCCTTTTTAAATACCTATAGAAACTCTTGCTATCCATTTTTACATTACTAGCTAGTTTTGTCTCATACTGTAATTTCTTTCTCCTGATTAATCTTTGACTAATTCCCTGTCATTCTTTATATTCTGACCAATCATCGGACCTAACACTTTTTCCTTAAGTTTGATGCTTTCCTTCACTTCTTTAGTTAACCATGGATGGTGGGTCCTCCCCTTAGAATTTTTCTTTATAGTAGGAACATACTTATTCTGAGTATTCTAAAATATCCCCTTAAATTTCTGCCACTGCTTCTCTATTGATCTATCCTCTGTTCTAGGTTCCCAGTTCACTTCAGCTAACTCAGCTTTCATGTCCACATAGTTGCCCTTATTTAAGTTTAAAATAGTCTTAGACCCACTCTTCTCCTTTCAAACAGGATGTAAAATTCAATCATATTGTGGTTGCTGCTACCTAGGGGTGCTTTCACCCTGAAGTCATTAATTAATCCTGTCACATTACACAATACCAAGTCTAATATAACTGTTCTCTGGTTGGTTCCAGAATATGCTTCTCTAAGAAACTATCTCGAAAGCATTCTAAGAACTCTTCATCCAGGCTACTACTGCCAATTTGATTTTTCCAGTTTATATGTAGATTAAAATCACCCATGATTATTGCTGTCCATTTATCATGAACACCCAATATTTCTCCTTGTATACTTTGTCCTACATTGTGGTAATTGTTAGGAGGCCTGTGGATCACTCCCACTAATTACTTCTTTCCCCTACTATTGCTCATCTTCACCCAAACCGATTCTACATCCTGATCTCATGAACCAAGTGTCATCTCTAACTATTGCACCAGTGCCATATTTGATCAACAATGCTGCCCCTCCACCTTTACCTAGTTTCCTAGTCTTCTCGAATGTCACATGTCCCTCAATATTCAGGACCCAATCCTTGTCATCCTGCAGGCATGTCTCCGCAATGGCTGTCAGATCATATTTATTTACTGCAATGTGCGCTATCAATTCATTTACTTTGTGATGAATGCCAAGCACATTCAGAGACAGAGCCTATGCTGTTGTTTTTTTATATCTTTGTAACATCTAGTCTTGACTATTGGTGTATTCTTAGATTTTATCTCTCTGTCCCTTCCTGCTATTCTATGCCCCTCGTTTCCCTTATTATGATTATGGCATCCTACCTTGAACCTACCCCTTGATTTGCCACATCTACCCAAGCTTGATCCCTCATCCATCTTGTTTAATTTAAAGGCCTCTCTACTTCCCTAGTTATGCGATTCACAAGAACATACTTCCTAGCATGGTTCAGGTGTAGACCATCCCAACGGTACAGCCCTCACTTTCCCCAGCACTGATACAAGTGCTATACAAACTAGAGCCCACTTCTCCCACATCAATCTTTGAGCCACCCATTCATCTCTCTAATCTTATTTGCCCTCTGTCAATTTGCATGTGGCTCAGGTAATAATCCAGAGATTATTATCTTTGAGGTTCTGCTTCTTAATTTGGTACCTAGCTTCTCATACTGACTATGCAGAGCCTTTCTTTGTTCTGCCTTTGTCATTGGTTCCTACATGGACTATGACAATTGGATCCTCCCTTCAAAATTGCCCTTGAGAAGGTGGTGGTGAGCTGTCTTCTTGAATTGCTGCAGTCCATGTGGTGTCAGGGAGGGAGTTCCAGGATTTTGACCCAGTGACAGTGAAGGAACAATGATATAGTTCAAAGTCAGACACAAGTCAAGAGTGGAGGGGAGGGGAATTTCCGAACTTCCAAGTGGTGGTGCTTCCTTGTGCCTGCTATCCTTTTTTATCCTTCTGGATGGTAGCAGTCGTGAGTTTGGAAGGTGCTGTCTAAGGAACCTTGGTGAGTACCTGCAGTGCATCTTGTAGATGGTATATGCTGTTGCCGCTGTGCTTTAGTGTTGGAGGGAGTGAAAGTTTGTGTATGGGGTGCCAATCAAGTGGGCTGCTTTGTCCTGGATGGTATCAAGCTTCTTCATTGTTGCTGGGGGTGCACTCATTCAGGCAAGTGGAGAACATTCCATCACACTCTTGACTTGTGCCTTGTAGATGGTGGACAGGTTTTGGGGTGTCAGGAGGTAAGTTACTCTCTGCAGGATTCCCAGCCTCTGACTAGTTCTTATAGTCACAGTATTTTTATGGCTGATCCAGTTCAGCTTCTGGTCAATGGTAATCCCCCAAGATGCTGATAGTGGGGGAATCAGCGATGACAATGCCATTGAGTGTCAAGGGTCGATGATTAGATTCTCTCTTGTTGGTGATGGTCATTGCCTGGCACTTGCCTGGCACAAATGTTACTTGCCATTTGTCAGCCCAAGCCTGCAGATTGTCCAGGTCTTGCTGCATTTGGACATGTACTGTTTCAGTGTCTGAGGAGTCACGAATAGTGCTGAACATCTTGCAGTCATCAGCTTACATCCCCACTTCTGACCTTATGATGGAGGGAAGGTCATTGATGAAGCAGCTGAAGATGGTTGGGCCTAGGACACTACCCTGAGGAACTCCTACAGTGATGTCCTGGAGCCAAGATGATTGACCTCAAACAGCCATAACTATTTTTCTTTGTGTTTGGTATGACTCCCACCAATGGAGAGTTTTCCCCCTGATTCCCATTGATTCCAGTTCTGATAGGGCTCCTTGATGCGACAGCCGGTCAAATGTGGCCTTGATGTCAAGGGCAGTCACTCTCACCTCACCTTGCGAGTTCAGCTCTTTCATCCATATTTGGACTGCAGTGGTTCAAGAAGGCAACTCACCACCACCTTCGCAAGGGAAGTTAAAGATGAGCAACAAATGCTGGCCTAGCCAGCGATGCCCACATCCCATAAACAAATGAAAAAAAGAAAACATCAAACTCTAATGCAGCCACAAAGGAATATGACAAGACAAGCACCTCTGAGTGAACCTTAGGCTCCCAGCCACCAGAAAGCGATAACCTATAGCGGCATGAACTCCTTCTCGCTCTCTCCCGCCTATAAATCACTTACTCATCTTGTGCTAGCGAAGCCCAAAACAACCAAGATAAATACTTGGCTCCTTATCTTAAAGCTTTTAGCATGCCTTGTGAGCTGTCTACGTGTACCACTAGCCCTGTTCACTTGAAACCTGCTTTAAGATGCTCCACTTGTTAGACCATCTAACAGATTTCAAACTTCTGGACTGATGCTGGCATTTGGATGCTGAATAAATCCCAATGGCCACAGGGCATTTCACCCCTGTGAGATGTGTTTGTGTCCCCAGTACGCACAGCATTTGTTGAGAATGCTATGCATGTGTTTGTACCACCTTTCACAAAGATGTTTTTGTTTCTTTCCTTTGTGATCTTGCATTGTTTGTCCACATATGTTCAATTGTGAGTGCATTTTGATACAAGAACGCAGTTTACAGGTATTCATCTCGGTTGTTTGTTTTGAGCTTCACTAGCACAAGATTGAGCTCTCCCGAGTTCAATGGCAATGCAGTGTTCCTGAAACATCTTGTCTGCTAACAGTGTGGAAAACCCAGGGGCGGCGTCAAACCATATAACAGCCAGGGCATCATCCCGTGGATGAAGCCCAAGGCAGAACTGGAGGAGAGCATCCCTTAAAATATTGTGTTGTTCATTGGCAATGATGCAAGCGACTGTGTAAGAAGTAACACACTCCCGGACATCCAAAATGAGTTGTCGCTCCCGCTTGATAATGTCAGCAGAAAATGAGATGCTACCCACCTCTGGAGTTTTACTCAAAGACTGTGCGGGACAGTCTGTGGGGCAGCACAAGTTTGGCAGCTAGCTGTAACCCATTCAATGGAGGCATCCATGTCAAGCACATAGAAGTATTGGTGGGTGACTAATTTAAGCTGATGTCATGACGGATGGCCGAAACATAGTGGAGTGCAGTGATGAGGCCTTTCAGAATATTACATGAAATGATAATACTAGGAGGAGGCAGTAGCGTAGTGGTAATGTCACTGGAATTGTACTGCAAATACCCAGAGTAATCCTCCGGGGACCCAGTTTCAAATCCCACCACAATAGGTGAAATTTGAATTCGATGAAAAACCTGGAATGAAAAGTTTAAGGATGACCATGACCATTGTCAATTGTTGGATGCACTAATGCCCTTAAGGGAAGGAAATCTGCCATTCTTACCTGGTCCGACATGTGACCCACAGCAATGTGGTTGACTCTTAAATGCCCTCTGAAATGGCCTAGCAAGCCACTCAGTTCTCAAGAGCTGTTGGGTTGGGCAATAAATACTGGCCCAGCCTGTCCCATGAACAATTAAAAAAAAAATTTCCTGGATGGGCCAAGGGGTTCATCGTGTTGAACCGAAGAGCAAGCCATCTCATGCAACGGTAGCAACCTGGACATTTGACCTCAAATGTTGGGCATGCGTGTGACGAAGGAGGGGACATTCAGACTGGATAGCCAGCCATGCTGGCCTGCTGGTGAAAGAGAGTCTTATGAAACTGACACACTATCATCAATATCCAGTGACTGGTGGAATCTGAGCTCTTGTGCATGAAGGGACAGACTTGGCATGTGGGGTCCTCAAAGTCAGCTGCATTGCTGTTTGCAAAATCTGAAGGGATGATCACAAATCTGACTAGGCACCTGACACGGATGGTAGTGAATGTCTGGAAAAGAAGGTAGTGACAGGGGGATTGGCAGAAAACTCCCCTGCACAGTTTCTCAGAGGCCTGCACAAAAGGTTTGCTGACTGTGAGGACATGAGAACGATGCTTGGATTGTACAATATATGGGCTGAAATGCTTGATAGAAGATGGACAGAGCTTCAATCTCACACAGCAACCAGGTGATTTGACGACCATGCAGTTTGGCACTGATAAAACTGGCAACTTGGAATCTGTTGCCATGGGTCACATGCCACATAGATACAATGCCATGTTTCTTAACAGCGGCATCTGCGACAACCCAGAGTTGATCATCTGGACGTGGAAGGGTAACGGTTTTAATGGATGAAAGAGCAGATTTTGCCAGCTGACAGCTAGTGCAGAGATAATCTGTCCACTCGATACTTTCATTGGACTGATAACCAGTATTAACAGTGTCCAAGTGGGCTGTGTAAAAAGCACACTGAGGAAGGACTCATGAAAGCATCTTGTAGGTTCCAATGAAAGACCTCATGCCAGAAACCTTCTGTAGTGGACAAAAGGTAGAGAGGGTGGCCCTGGGAACAAATCCATCCCAGAATAGATGTAGTCTTGGGGCAGATGACAGTTTTAGGGGCAGATAGGTGCAGGTCACATCAGGACAGAGCATGTAGAACATGCTGCCAGTTGTGAAGATTTTCTTCAGGACTGTTTCCACCACAGTAGAAGTCATCTGCAAGTTTGACAACTATGCCCTCAACTAGAAGCTCATCTAGGACGCAGCATGTCAATCCCTCAAGGGCAGATTCAGATCCAGGCAAAATATGTAGTGGAGGCTAATTGCTGTTAGGCTTGTTATACTTTGGGTACTGAAGGAAGAGAAGATGTTTCAACTGCAAATATTGTGAAGTCTGCAGAATCATCAGGTGGGGCCATCTTAATGAAATCCCCCAGCCAGATTGTTGTTGAATTTGAGGGAATGCAAAGGACGTGTGCTCGTCTCGGTCTGCATGTGCTAGAGTAGGGATGGGATCGATAGGCATAGGTGGTGGAGTCGTCTACTAGCTCTAGTCATTTGGCGGGTTGAATTGATGCATCATTGATTTCCATAAACTGGATGCTTACAAGTATCTCAACATCAAATTTCTTCATGAGTTGGCCTTTAAAGGCAAGGTTGTGACGGTCACTGGACAGAGAGAATTGTGTTTCACCAACCACATGTAAAGGCGACAAACCTCAACCTGCTGAGTAGATTGGAATGAACTCTTGACTGGCATATGGAGTTTCATAGCTGTGAAAGCATGGATCATGTTGTCAGTGGCTCCACTGTCAATGGTCACCCAAATAGAATCACAGAATCACAGTGCAGAAGAGGCCTTTCGGCCCATCAAGTCTGCATTGACATGTGAGAAACACCTGACCTACCTATCTAATCCCATTTACCAGCACTTGGCCCATAGCCTTGAATGTTATGATGTGCCAAGTGCTCATCCAGGTACTTTTTAAAGGATGTGAGGCAACCCACCTCCACCACCCTCCCAGGCAGCGCATTCCAGACCATCATCACCCTCTAGGTAAAAAAGTTTTTCCTCACATCCCCCCTAAACCTCCTGCCCCTCACCTTGAACTTATGTCCCCTCATGACTGACCCTTCAACTAAGGGGAACAGCTGCTCCCTATCCACCCTGTCCATGCCCCTCATAATCTTGTACACCTCGATCAGGTCACCCCTCTGCTCCAATGAAAACAATCCAAGTCTATCCAACCTCTCTTCATAACTTAAATGTTTCATCCCAGGCAACATCCTGGTGAATCTCCTCTGCACCCCCTCCAGTGCAATCACATCCTTCCTATAATGTGGCGACCAGAACTGCACACAATGCTCCAGCTGTGGCCTCACCAAGGTTCTATACAACTCCAACATGACCTCCCTACTTTTGTGATCTATGCCTTGATTGATAAAGGCAAGTGTCCCTTATGCCTTTTTCACCACCCCACTAACATGCCCCTCTGCCTTCAGAGATCTATGGACACACACGCCAAAGTCCCTTTGTTCCTCAGAACTTCCTAATGTCATGCCATTCATTGAATACTTCCTTGTCAAATTACTCCTTCCAAAGTGTATCACCTCACACTTTTCAGGATTAAATTCCAACTGCCACTTATCTGCTCATTTGTCCATCCTGTCTACATCTTCCTGTAGCCCAAGACACTCAACCTCCTTATTAACCACCCGGCCAATCTTTGTGTCATCCGCAAACTTACTAATCCTACCCCCCACATAGTCATCTATGTCATTTATATAAATGACAGATAATAGGGGACCGAGCACAGATCCCATGGTACGCCACTGGACACTGGCTTCCAGTCACTAAAGCATCCTTCTGTCATCACCCTCTGCCTCCTACAACTAAGCCAATTTTGAATCCACCTTATCAAATTATCCTGTATCCCATGTGCATTTGCCTTCTTTACAAGTCTCCCATGTAGGACCTTGTCAAAGGCTTTGCTGAAATCCATATAAACTACATCAACTGCTAAAAGCCTCTCTTTTCCTTCTCATTATAACCTGAATATCTCTGGTCATCCATGGTTCTCTGGGCTTGCTACTCCTTCCTATCACCCCCTAGAGGGAACATGTTGACCCTCACTATTAAGTGTCCAACCACTATTGCTCTTGCACTCTTACACCTCCCTCCTTGTGCAGCTGAGCCACCTAAAGTGTCGTGAACTTGGCTCTGGCCCTTCTTGTTTTTCTTCTTCTTCCCAATGAGCTTTTGATCTCATTATCACATAAATCAAGAAACAATCGAGGATGCTCCTTCTATAACACCTCTGTTGAAAACACTTCTACAGACGACTCAACTATCATAGGCATCACCCATATTTGTGATCCAGCTATATCATTACCCAGAATAATTGAACCTCTGCAATGGGCAATTTTTCCACTACTCCAACAATAACTTTGCCAGCTTTCCACTTACTCTTTAAATTTACCTTTCACAATGGAATAGATTTAGCGACTCCATGAATCACACTTATTACCTACTCATGCAATACTCCCTTTGAACAACAAATATCACTATCCCACAGCATTAAGGATTGACTAGCCCCTGTATCTCAAAATTTTAACATCTTTACCTACTCTACACTGTACACACGGAAAGACTTTCCCTTCACACACAAAATCTTTAAACATTTCTACAACCTGCTCCTCAGAATTCTTTTGAGTAAACTGTGAACACATTCCCACTTCTTTGCCTATCACTGATTCTTCTTGTTTTACCTGTACACAAACTGCTGGTTTTTTCTCTGCCTGAACCTCAGAACCCACAGCATTTTTATTTCCAGAACTTTTCTGCACCCCAATAATTCCAACAAAATTTCCCTACAATTTCCAACACACTGACTTTGTGTGCTCCACTTTATTACAATGAAAACACCTCAACTTTCAAATGTCACTTCTACTCTCAGCACCTTCCTTTTTATTCTAAGAAAAAACTTCCTGGGAATTTCCAGCTACTCCTCTTCCCTGACTATCCACCTTCCTTTCACCTTCCCACTTTCTATCCTTTTCGGATGTAAAAGGGTGATGATAAAAATGTTTAACTCTATGAACTAACTCATAATCATCAGCTATCTCTGCTGCTTGCCTTACAGAATCAACCCTCTGTCCCTCCACATGAGTTCTCACTAGCGAAGGGAGTGAGTCTTTAAATTCTTCCAAAAGAGTTACTTCTCTAAGAGCTGCAAATGTTGTCTCTATTTTTAATGCCTGCATCCACCAGTCAAAATTACTTTGTTTTACCCTTTCAAACTCAATATAAGTTTGCCCAGGCTGTTTTCTCATATTCCAATATTTCTGCCTGTATGCTTCAGGAATTAACTCATATGCACTCAGGCTAGCCTTTTTTTTTAACCACATCATAATTCACTGATACTGCTTCAGATAGCAAAGCATATACCTCATGCACTCTACCCACCAACTTGGACTGTAACAATAATCTCCAGCTTTTCTGTGGCCACTCCATCTGTTTAGCTATCTTCTCAAATGAAATAAAGAATGCGTCAATATCCTTTTCCTCAAATTTTAGAAGAGCTTGTACAAATTTAAACATTTCCCCACTAGGCTCTCCTCTGGAGACATGCCCTTCCTCACCTCCTGGTGTCTCTTTTTTAACTGCCAACATTTTCAGTTGGAATTCTCTCTCTATTTCTCTTTTCTCCCTCTCTATCTTCACAGTTTCTAATCCCCTTTCCTGTTTTCTTTCTCCTTCCTGCCTTTCTGCTAGTTCCTGTTGGAATGTTCTTTCTCTTTCCTTTTCTTCCAATTCAATCATTTTCATTTGCAGCTGAATTTGAGCCCATTCCAATGAACCACCCCTTGGAGAATTCTGTCTCTCAGGTATTCCTTCCAATTTCAAATGTTGTGCTATCACTTCAATTATGTCTGATTTCCTAGCCCCTGCAGGTAACCCCAATTGTAATTTATCCACCAACTCTGTTAACTTATTCTTGGTTACTTTTTGTAACCCAGTCAGAGTTATGTCTTCCACTTCTAAAAAAGATTGAGCTACGGATACAGCTATTTTTGCAGTCTCACCACTTCAAAAATACCTCTCGCTCACTCCTGACTTCAAAGTGCTTCCTGCACTCATAGCCTTAAGATTCACCAATTCCAAACCAATCAAGGAATTACAGATATATCCTGCCAAAAGCCCCCAATTATTATGTCACAGAAGTTTGTAAAGGCCAAGTTGTTCAAATCCCAGAGGGAAACTTGAAACAACTATCATACTCCATTTTTGCAATTTGTAATTTTGAGACGTAGACTTTGAATTCAGTAGGAATAAGACCTCCAAGTCTCATGGTTTTTATATAAAACTAAATTAAACATTTATTAATTTAACAACAAATTAAGCACATACATGTGGCTACAAATTACTACTATAATAACTTTAACAAATCCTCAAATTAATCACCCCCAGATAAATCTCCACTAAGGCAACAGTAACAGTAAGGAAGCAGTAACCGACTTTAAATAGACACCAGGCAAAGCACATTTGACCTTATGAATTCCAAATGAGATTCCTTTGCAAGTTGGTTGGAGGCATACAGGCTGGATAAATGTCTCCACCTTACATGCACAAACTCCTTTCTTTATATACTTAGCTTTCCCATTGAATATAAATTTTTCATTGTATCAATAGGTCTTTTGAACTTCAGCTCTTCTAACAATAAAACACATTTCATAGTACCAATTTTATTAGTAAGCTGAAAAAATAAAGACATCGTTTGGCTTCTTCTAGCTAGGTGCAAGATTTTACCCACAGTCTTGAATGGTGTATTCAACAAATGCAAATGAACACTTTACCTTACTGTTCTCCTTACTTTTCACCTTTTCATCAAAGCACTCAGACTAGCTGTCTTTAATCCAGTTAAGACACACAGACACACGCCTAGAAACAGAACCCACTAGAATTCTATTTAAAAAAATAATTTCTAATAACATTATACACTTTAATATCTCTTCATCACAACTTGGAGTTTGTGTGTGATTGATTTATATTTTATATCCACTTGGAGTTTGTGTGTGATTGGTTTATATTTTGTATCCACTTGGAGTTGTGGATTTCTCAACTACCAGGTGAAGGAAAAGGAGCTCATTAGACAAGCATGGGATGGAGCACATTAAGGTATGTAAGGAAATTCTTACATGCAGCTGCAGATTCAAATGTAGCAAACATGTCTCCTATATATCACAAATAAGACCATAAGACGTAGGAGCAGAAATAGGCCATTCAGCCCATTGAATCTGCTCCGCCTTTCAATGAGATCATGCTGACCTGATAATCCTTAACTCCACTTTCCTGCCTTTTCTCCATAACCCTTGATTCCCTTACTGATTAAAAGTCTGTCTATCTCAGTCTTGAATAGACTTAACGACCCAGCCTCTACAGCCCTCTGTGGTACAGAATTCCACAGATTCACTACCCTCTGAGAGAAGAAATTCCTCCTCATCTCTGTTTTAAATGGGTGACCCCTTACTCTGAGATTATGCCCTCTGGTCCTAGATTCTCCCACAAGGGAAAACAACCTCTCAGTATCTACCCTGTCAAGCCTCCTAAGAATCTTATATGTTTCAATAAGGTCGCCTCTCATTCTTCTAAACTCTAATGAGTACAGGCCCAACCTACTCAACCTCTCCTCATAAGAAAATCCCTCCATCCCAGGGATTAACCCAGTGAACCTTCTCTGGACTGCCATCAATGCCAGTATATCTTTCCTTAGATAAGGGGACCAAAACTTTTCACAGCATTCTGGGTGTGGTCTAACTAGTGCCTTGTATAGTTTTAGCAGGACTTCCCTATATTTATACTCCATTCCCTTTGAAATAAAGGCCAACCTTCCATTTGCCTTCCCTATTACCTGCTGAACATGTATGCTAGCTTTTTGTGACTCATGCACAAGAACCCCAAACCCCTCTGTGCTGCAGCTTTCTGCAGCAATAGTATATCCACTTCCCTCATCCAAGTCATTAATATATATTGTAAATAATTGTGGCTCCAGCACTGATCCCTGTGGCACTCCACTAGTTAGAGGTTGCCATCCTAAAAATGCTCCCCATATCCCACGCATGGGTGGGAGGTTAGAGGTCATCCTGTCGAAAACATGCTTCTCATGGAAACAAATATAAATGTTAGCGAAAGCTGGCCCTAAAGGGGAATCCATGGCTACACTATCTGTTTGGGCACACAAAGTGTCATAAAAGCTGAATTCAATGGCACAAATTGTTAAGTTCATAAGTTCAGTGAATATAGATTCAGAACATGGCAGCGCATCCAAATTGCCATGATATAGTGACGCAGCAGAAATGTCTATAGCTTCCTTGAGGAGCATATTGGTGAATTGTTTCGCAATGTTGAACAAGTACCTAGACACAGTTTTGCTGTTGATATGCAGGTCAGATATGGTCTTCCCAAAAAAGAAGGAATCTTTCACCGTGTTTGTGGAATACACACTCAGAACAGGTTGTAGCAACTCTCTCAATCATTTGGCCAATTCAAGTTGTGCAGAACCAGTCATAGATATGATAGAGCATAATGGGACATCACTTTGGTGTGCCATGGGCAGCAATGAATCTATACTCATTGAACTTATGCACTGAGCAACTCACGCTGATCAAATCATTGCTCACTGTGTGTCACACAATTCACAAATGGGCCTAAGGTCGTCACTTTCAGACATTAACAGTGTCCAGTCTACCTCAGATTACTCTGGAAGAGTAAAGTATCAAAAATTTGAACAACAGATGAAGCTTGTCATTTCACGCTGCTACTACTTTATGTAGCAGCAAGAGAATCAGTGCTTCGGCCCCAGTTTTTCACAATCTTTGTACAACAATTACATTTGGACCTCATATCCAATTAATTGATAGTGTTGAATACTGTTCAGCTGGTCTTAATAAAGTCTTTATAGTCTCAAGTAAGTTAACCGAATGTATTAACTACAAGAACTAAGTACAGAAAGGGTTCAAGCTAGGAGATGTCTCCATGCTTGCTTGTGCACACAATTCTGTTCAACACTAGACTGACCACTAGGTATAGGTCATGTATTCTCTTACATCACTGTGTGGACGGTACTGTACTCAGTCCCATGTTAACCCTATATGAGCCAGACCTTTATACTACACCTCCTACCACCAAGTCTTTATGTATTTCAGGTTATTCTGGTTTACCCCATTTATTTACATTGTTATTACTACCTCATCTCGCCCTTTAAGTGATAGGTTCAGGGTGTCTGGAGGCATTATAACCCTTCCATATCTCATTTGCATTGCTGTCAGAGGAGTGGTAGGCTCTGTTGTTGCAGGTAAACTCTGTAGATTTGGAGATTTTATGGCATCTGGCATCTTTTGATCCTCTTTTTTCATTCCTTGGTATTGAATTGCTCTTTGTCGATTCAGCAATTGTTGGTTTATCTCATTTTTTTAACAGGATATACGAACACTGTGCTCACCCCCATAGTGTTTTTTTCCTCTTCTTTCACTGTGCGCCTTGCTGCAATGCATATGGAAGTTCATGTTTCAACAATGTAACCTTCATTTCCACTCACAATATTAGCCAAATTTTTGATTATGATCTTCTTTTCCAGTTGTTTTTCAAGCTTACGAATCTTTTCATTTCGCTCATCAACAAGTTGAATTGGTTTTGTTTCAGAGTTATCTGCGGAACTCTTATATAAGCTTAACAACTTCACCTGGGCAGTCAGTTCTTTTCGGAATCTTTCTTACATGGTCACTCACTGCTCCTTAGACTCTTTCAATTCACTCATTAGGTCTTCAATCTGTTCCTAGAATTCACCTTTTTTGCTTTTAAAGCCTGAATTTGCTCTTCCATAATGCACATATCATCCTTCACGTTGTTCAAATTGGTCCGAAGTTGATCAGTTTTGGTTGTTAATTCTGCTTTCAAGCAACTGTTCTGATTCATCAGCAATTCCTTCTCCTGTTCCTGGCATTTTGCGCGGTGCTTACTAGAGGCTTCTGATACTTGAAGTTCATCAGGTTTTAATTGAAGATCCATTTTTGTTGGATTTGTTTCTACAAGTTCATCATTTAGCGTTTCAAATCCTCTTTAACGTATTCTACTTCCTGTCAGCGACATTCCAGTGTTCTCATCAGTTCTTGTTTTTTCTTATCAAACATATCTTTTGTATGTGAAAGTTGAAACTCTACACTAATCAGTTTTTCCTTGGCAGAGTATAATTTTTCTGTGCTATTGTTTATGCTCACATTCTGTAACTCTACTTCTACTAATTGTTTTTGGGACTCCTCACACTCTTTTGGAGAACTTCTACTTTCTCTTGCCACCCTAGGTTCTTGATTTCCATCTGTTGATATAAATCCTTGGAAATGTAATGTTTTTCCAAGTTTTCTTCCAAATGTTCAATCATTTTCTTCAACTCTGTAGTCTCTTTCTTGTACCTCTGTGACACCTCAAAAATGTGTTTGTTCAGATTTTGAACAGTTTGGTCCATTGCTGACTTTAGTACCTCATGTACTTCCAAGGGTATATACTCAGCTTGAATTTTTGAGCTTCAAACCTTCCAATTCAGTTCTGCACATTTTCCAACCTTATTTCATTTTCCTTTTGTAGGGCTCGTTTATTTTGGGTTTGCTGATGACACAAAACTAAGTGGGAATGTGAGTTGTGAGGAGAATGCAAAAAGGCTTCAAGGGGGTTTAGACAGGCTAAATGATTGGGCAAGTACATGGCAGATGGAATATAATGTGGAAAAATATGAAGTTATCCACTTTAGTAGTAAAAACAAATGCAGAATATTTCTTAAATGGGGAGAGATTAGGAAGTGTTGATATCCAAAGGGACCTGGGTGCTGTTGTTCATAAGTCACTGAAAACGAATATGCAGGTGCAGCAAACAATTAAGAAGGCAAATGGTATGTTAACTATTATTGCAAGGGATTTTACTACAGGAGGAAGGAAGTCTTGCTGCAGTTGTACAGGGCCTTGGTGACACTACACCTGGAGTACTATGTGCAGTTTTGGTCTCCTTGCCTAAGGAAGAATATACTAGCCATAGAGGGAATGCAATGAAGGTTCATCAGACTAATCCCTGGGATGCGGCATGTGTCCCATGATGAGATCTTGAGAAGACTGGGCTTGCATTCTCGAGGGTTTAGAAGAATGAGGGGTGATCTCATTGAAGTGCACAAAATTGTTGCAGGGCTCGACAGGACAAGGGCAGCAGATGGATGGGAAATATATTGCCGTTCCTTCACTGTCGCTAGTCAAAATCCTGGAACTCCCTTCCTAACAGTACTGTGGGTGTACCTACACCACATGGACTGCAGCGGTTCAAGAAGGTAGTTCACCGCCACATTCTCAAGGGCAAATAGGGATGGGCAGTAAATGCTGGCTCAGCCAGCGAAGCCCATATCCCATGAAGGAATTTTAAAAAAAAGAAAGGATGCAGAAAGGATGTTTCCTTTGCTTGTTGGGGTGGAGGGGCGGGGGGGGAGGGAGTGGGGGGAGGTGGGGCGGTGAAATAACCAGGGGACACAGCCTCAGAATAAGAGGCAGGCCATTTAGGACTGAGATGAGGAGGAATTCAGAGGGTGGTGAATCTCTTTGGAATTCTCTACCCCAGAGGAACATGGAGGCTCAGTCATTGAGTATGTTCAAAGCAGAGGTCGTTAGATTTCTAGATACCATTGATATCAATGAATATGGGGCTTTTGCAGGAAGATGGCATTGAGGTAGAAGATCCACCATGACCTGGTTAAATGACGGAGCAAGCTTAAGGCTTTATATTATAGGACCATATTATAGGAAGGATGTGAACACATTGGAGAGAGTGCAGCAGAGGTTTACAAGAATGGTTCCATGGATGAGAAACTTCAGTTATGAGGATAGATTGGAAAGGTTGGGACTGGTCTCCTTGGAGACGAGAAGGCTTAGAGAAGATTTGATAGAGATGTTTAAAATCATGAGGGGGCTGGACAGAGTAGATAGGGAGAAGCTGTTCCCACTCGTAAAAGGATCAAGAACGAGAGGGCACAGATTTAAAGTGATTTGCAAAAAAAGCAAGTTTGATGTGAAAAAAGCTTTTTCACACAATGAATGCTTCGGGTCTGGAATGCGCTGCTTGGAAGTGTGGTGGAGGTGGGCTCAATCGAGGCATTCAAGAGGGCATTAGATGATTATTTGAATAGAGACAATGTACAGGGGTACAGGGAAAAGGCAGGGCAATGGCACTAGGTCATAATTCTCATTTGGAGAGCCGGTGCAGACACGATGAGTCGAATAGCCTCCTTCTGTGCCGTTAAAATTCAGTGGTTCTGTGAAGAGTAAATGGCTGCAGAGCCAAAATATGTCAGTAACAGGACTGTCGGTGGTTGAACTAAACAGCAGCACCTGGAGCCTGAGAGCTGGATTAGAGTACGTCCCACGCCCTTCGATAGTGTGGGTGAATGTGGGGCTAAATGTCCCTGGGTTCAGTTTCAAAAATATGGTCAGCCTAGATTAAGAAAAAAATCTGATTATTGCCATGTCAGATAATCAGGATTATGCAGAATACTCTTGAGTTGATCATCATCTTTACAAATTCAGCAGAATTTTCATGCTTTCATGTTAAATAAGATTGGAATCCCATTTGTCTTTTCAGGCTTTCTCCACTATAACTTGACTTTAAGATGTATGTATGTATGCATGTATGCATTCATGTATGCATTCATGGATTTATTCATGTATGTATTCATCCAGTGGCAGGTGGGGGACTTGCCATGTAGGAAGCCCGAAAAGCAAACTCTGGCGTGTTTGCTTGCAGGCAACCAGGGGAGATCCGTCGTTGTAAGGCACTCAGTGCCTGATTGTAGCACCTGGCATTAGGAAGGGAGGGGATGTTCAGAGCCACCCCTCCACCCTTGCTGCTGCCACTCTTCACCCCCTCTCTACCCCTCCTCTCTCCCCTCCCTTGATGAAATTTCTGTCTGGTGATTATACATCCGTAAAATTGCTAAAATTACTACTGAGTCTTACGGAAGCTATTTCAACATTTAAATTCAATTATGGCCTACTCACAGATCAACATATATAGCATCAAAAATTGGCAGGCAGAAAAAAAACAGCTGGTTAATCAACCTGCCCCATTTGTGGCAAACTGTTATGATTCCCCTTTAACTTATAAAAAAGACATGAATTTCTCAAGGGTGACAAAAATAACCGAAGGACAAGATTTCAGAGTTTAAGACTTTTACTTTAAGAAGTAAACTAAAATCAACATAGATCAAATATTACTTAACAGGCAATAATACAGCAAACTAAAGTAAAGGTAGTCGTTTAGTAGAACTTGGGTATTGCTGAAAAAAACAAGATATTTTTCGTTGAAGCTTTTCGTCTTGTACTCATGAGGACAATTCACAAGAATACCAATGTAAGGGAAACAATGAGTTTATACTTATGAGAAGCTGATTGGTTGGCAAGTCGACTCTGGTAGAGGCATTGCCATGGAGAATGCACCAGTTGATGGTGACTGATAGGTAACTGCCAAGCATTGTTTGAAATTAAAGCCAAGCAGCTGACTGATTGGTCAAAGCATTGCCCTGAGGAATGAACCAGTGAATGGCTGTCACTTACTTTGTTTTGTTTAGCTGAAACAGGCGCAATGTGTGTACATGTTCTTTCTGCCTGCAGAAAATGGGGTCCTGTGTGTTAATATATGTAGCTTCCAGTGCATGCAAATGTGCCACACTGCGAGCCCAACTGACAATCTTAAGTTGATTGTCAGCGTAATTCTTAGCATACTGAGAATTATTTAACAAATGTTGTCCAATCGCGGAATCACATTTAATGTTGGATATTGTGTTTTGAGTTTTGCAAGCTTGGGCTGGTTATGTACGGTACTGTTCCGAACAGTGCTGGCACTGAAATAACAGGATATAACAGGATGTTGCCATCAAGCCAAAAGGCGTTTTGCTAATCACACAAATGAGTGTGGCGTATGAATTTCAGTGCCAGTGTGATACTAGGTATGTAGGCCAGCTTCTAGCAGGCTTAAAAAATATATATAAAAACAAAAAAACTGCAGATGCTGGAAATCCAAAACAAAAACAGAATTACCTGGAAAAACTCAGCAAGTCTGGCAGCATCGGCGGAGAAGAAAAGAGTTGACGTTTCGAGTCCTCATGACCCTTCGACAGAACTTGAGTTCGAGTACAAGAAAGAGTTGAAATATAAGCTGGTTTAAGGTGTGTGTGGGGGGGCAGGCTTATTTCTTCCTGCCATTCCAGGTCATATGCCCTGATGTCCTTCAAAAATCATTCCCCACAGTCTGAGTATTCCAGAATGTGACTTTTATCAGAAAGGCCACATCAGCAACTCCCTGTTCCTCAAATCTCCACAAATCCCATCAGCCCTGTCCCCTTCCTTTCAGCTAGTTATTCTGCTTAGTTGTTAACACAAAAACAGTTCACCCTGCTCTTCACAGCAGTAATTGCTGCTTCTTCATACATCTCTCTGTATCTCGCTCTGTCCATGCCTCTGTCTCCAAAGAACAGCTGTCCCTCTTTCTGTATCAAGGTGTGAAAACTGTCATAAAAGCAAAATACTGTGGATGCTGGAAATCTGAAACAAAAACAGAAAATGCTGGGAAACCTCAGCAGGTCTGACAGCATCTGTGGAAAGAGAAAAACAAATTTAATGTCTTGAGTTCGTATAACCCTTCTTCGATTTGAAGAAGGGTCATACATGCTCAAAACGTTAACGTTGTTTTTCTCTCTCCACAGATGCTGTCAGACCTGCTGAGTTTTTCCAGCATCTTCTGTTTTGTTTGTGAAAACTGTCATTTGATTTTCAGTAGGTTTCAGTTTGGGTTTCCTTCTCCAGTGACAGCAAGATCACATAGGCTTTTCTCCTGGCAGAGGTTTAGTATGATCATCCCCTCCATCCAGAACATTCTGTTTCACCTTAAAGGATACATTTTTACACATAGCTGCCTTGTAATGTTCATAACGCAAGCAAATGTATTAAGAAAATCTGCATCGTTGGAAGTATAAGAAACAAATGGACAAGAATTTATTCCTTGTCAAAATGTTACATTTAATATTATTGCAATATACTATATTGAAATTGTAATGCAATCTGCGCTGTGTTGGAATGTCTGCAATTTTCATCAAGAGCTCTGTGAAGGGGAATCAAGTAGAAGGCCATAGATAGGAAGTGAAAAAAAATCAGAGGATACCCATCTTGCACTTCTCACATGTCCAGTAGCCAATTTTAAATCATTGAACTCTCAGGAGCAATGCTTATCCAACCCATTTTAAGCAGACTCTAAACAGGGACAGGGAGAACAAAAACAGAATTACCTGGAAAAACTCAGCAGGTCTGGCAGCATTGGCGGAGAAGACAAGAGTTGACGTTTTGAGCCCTCATGACCCTTCCACAGATGATCAAAAGCCTGGTCAAAGAGCTTTAAGGAGCATCATGAAGGAGGGAGAGAGGCAGAAGATTAGGAAGGGAATTTCAGAGATTGAGCCTAGCAGCTGAAAGCATGGCAGCCAATGCTAGAGTGATGAAAATTGAGTGTGCAAAAGGCTAGAGCTGGAGGAATGCGGGGATCAGAGGGCTGGAAGAGGTTACAGAGATAGGGAGGAGCAAGGCCATCTAGGTGAGGGCAGGGTTGCTACTCTCCATTATCTCCACTTTTAGACAGTGAGAATGCTGAAGAGGAGTTGTATCTTTCTTCCTGTGTGGAGAAGGAAAAGGGATGAAGAGAAAGGATATTCAAATAAATTTTAATTTGTATGCATATGAACAGTAAATCCACTAGAGTGCAGAAGCAGCCAATGCATAATATACATTGAATAATACGAAAGGTTCCTGGTCAAAGTATATCATTGAAGCTATGGAATTTCTGGGTTATTTTACTTCACTCTTTCATGGGTTCTTGATGTTGATAGCAAGGCCAGCATTTATTGCCCATCCCTAATTGCCCTTGAACTGAGTGGCTTACTAGGCTATTTCAGAGGGTAGTTAAAAGTCAACCACATTGTGGGTCTGGATTAACATGTATGCCAGGCCAGGGAAGGATGGCAAATTTCTTTCCTTAAAAGACGTTAGTGAACCAAATTGTTTTTTACATCAATCAATAATAGTTTCATGGCCAGCATTACTGAGATTGGTTTTGTAATTCCACATTTATTAACTGAATTTAAATTCTACCGGTTTCCACAGTGGGATTTGAACCTATGACCTCAGAGCATTAGTCTGGGTCTCTGGATTACTGCTCCAGTGACATTATCACCACCTCACCTGATAAGCCCACTGTACATTGTATTTCTAAACTGTACAGCCCAAGAAGTCACAGACTTATTTTCTGTTCTGTTCAGAGTTAGCTGATCTCCGTTGGTACATGACAAATGCTCTAAATTTCATTGGATTAATGGGGGCTGGGAAGAGGAAACAAAACCATCCAAGGTTCCTGCTTATGATTGCTATTCAATAACTGCTAATGGAAAATTCATATGTGACTTTTGAGTGGGTCTTACCCACCCCGCCCCCCACCCCGCCTTTGTCAAATAGCTCGTCCTGCTCTCTGTTTAAACTCATGCATGAATAATAGCCATTTTAGGTGCAATGCTAGTGAGTAATTCAGTTACCTGTAGAAATGTATTTTTTTGATTTCATGCAGTGTAGGTGTTGCTGGTAAGGCCAGCATTTTTAAAAATTCACTCATGGGATATGGGCTTTGCTGGCTGGGCCAGCATTTATTGCCCATCCCTAATTGCCCTTGAGAAGGTGATGGTGAGCTGCCTTCTTGAACCACTGCAGTCCATGTGGTGTAGGTTAACCCACAGTGTTGTTAGGGAGGGAGTTCAAGAATTTTGACCCAGCGACAGTGAAGGAACAGTGATATATTTCCAAGTCAGGATGGTGAGTGACTTGGAGGGGAATTTCCAGTTGGTGGTGTTCCCATGTATCTGCTTTCCTTGTCCTTCGAGGTGGAAGTGGTCATGGGTTTGGAAGGTGCTTTCTGAGGAGCCTTGGTGAATTCCTGCAGTGCATCTTGTAGATGGTATACACTGCTGTTACTGTGCATCAGTGGTGGAGGGAATGAATGTTTGTGGATGTGGTGCCAATCAAGCGGGCTGCTTTGTCTTGGGTGGTGTCAAGCTTCTTGAATGTTGTGGAAGCTGCACTCATCTAGGCAAGTGGAGAGTATTCCATCATACTCCTGACTTGTCCCTTGCAGATGGTGGACAGGCTTTGGGGAGTCAGGAAGTGAGTTACTCATCGCAAGACTCCTAGCCTCTGACCTGCTTTTGTAGCCACAGTATTTATATGGCTCGTCCAGTTCAGTTCCCTGTCAATGGTAACCCCCAGGATGTTGATAGTGGGGTATTCAGTGATGATAATGCCAGTGAATATCCAGGGGCGATGGTTGGATTCTCTCTTGTTTGAGATGATCATTGCCTGGCACTTGTGTGGCGCAAATGTTACTCGCCACTTGTCAGCTCAAGCCTGGATATTGTCCAGGTCTTGCTGTATTTGGACATGGACTGCTTCAGTATCTGAGGAGTTGTGAATGGTGCTGAACATGGTGCAGCTATCAGTGAATATCCCCACTTGACCTCATGATGGAAGGAAGGTCATTGATGAAGCAGCTGAAGATGGTTGGGCCAAGGACACTACCCTGAGGAACTCCTGTGGTGATGTCCTGGAGCTGAGATGACTGACCTCCAACAACCACAACCATCTTTCTTTGTGCTAGGTATGACTGCAACCACTGGGTGGAGTCATTTATTTCCCATGCCTAATTGCCCTTGAAAAGGTGATGGTGAGCCACCTTCATGAACCACTGCAGTCCATGTAGTGTAGGTACATTCACAGTACTGTTAAGGAGGGAGCTCCAGGATTTTGACCCAGCGGCAGTGAAGGAATGTCAACATAGTTCCAATTCAGGATGGTGAGTGGCTTGGAAGGGAACTTGCAGGTGGTGGAAATTCCAACTGGAATCAACTCCAAGATTAAGTGAAGATAGGATCTCTGCGATCTTCCTGGATATCTCTGATTGGGGTGAGCGCGTGCTCAGTCTGTTTCTCATCAATTCCTTCAAATGTTAATTGATCCTTAAACAACAAATTCACTAAAAAATCCTTGACACCCACCTTTTATCAAACCTTCAGTGACCCCCTTTATTCTTACCCTTCTTGGTCAATTTTTCTTGTATGTTATTATGACACAGCCAATGGTAAAGGCTGAGTTGTTCAAATCCCAACTTGAAAGCTTGAAACAACTGTCATAACTCATTTTTTCAACTTGTATGTTTCGAGATGCAGGCTTTGAATTCTGTAGTAATAAAACCACCAAGTCTCAAGAGCTATTTTATAAAACTAAATTAAACATTTATTAATTCAAGAAAGATTGTAAGCACATACATATCTCTACAAAATTACTACTATAATAACTACAAAAATTCCCTAATTAATCTGATTCTCAGTAAAACACTAACTTAAACAGAGCCCTGGACAGTCACATTGAAAATGAGTTTCTTTCAGCTCTGGGTCCTTGCAGACAGACTTGAGGCTTACAGGCTAGAGGCTTTAGATCTTAGAATCTCTCCTTTTTCCAACAGCCTTCTCTTTTATACATATTTCCCTCTTTGAATGCAAATTCTCATTGTCAGTAGGTTTTTTTTAACTTTATATTTTCTAACAATAAAACCCTTCCATAATACCCACTTTACTAGTAAGCTTTGAAAAAAAAACACATTGTTCCTGAGCTTCACCTGGTTAGAGTGTAATATCTTACCCGCTCTTTTGAATGGTCTATTTAAAAATGCAAATTGACCCCTTTACGTCTCACCTTCTATTTCCCTATGTCCCCTCATTGGAATTTCATGAGCAATCCCCAGAATCTCATTTCTATACCATAATGGGATAACAATCTGATGTACCTTCCTCCAGCTTTCATTTGCTGAGAAATGATCTGGCCTCCATTTTCTCATTAAAATATCACTCTTGAGGTAATGTTGTAAAAACCCATTTGGTTCACTAATCTCCTTTAGGGGAGGAAATCTTGTGTCCTTACCTGGTATGGCCTATGCGTGATTCCATACCCACATCAATGTGGTTGACTCTTAAATGCCCACTGAAATGGTCTAGCAAGCCCTCAGTTGTAGCAAATTGCTACATAGTCACAAAAAAGGAACGAAACCAGATGGACCACCCGGCATCGACCTAGGCACTGGAAATCACAGTGGCAATCACATCCCTGTCGACCCTGCAAAGTCCTCCTTACTAACAGCTGGGGCTAGTGCCAAAATTGGTAGAGCTGCCTCACAGACTAGTCATACAACAGCTTGATATAGTCATCCTTAAGGAATCATACATTACAGATAATGTCCTAGACTCCACCATCACCATCCATGGGTATGTCCTGTCCCACTGGTAGGACAGGTCCAGCAGAGGTGGCGGCACAGTGGTATACAGTTGGGAGGCAGCTGCCCTGGGAGTCCTCAACAATGGCACTGGACCCCATGAAGTCTTATGCATCAGGTCAAACTTGGGCAAGGAAACCTGCTGATTACCACGTATTGCCTTCTCTCAGCTGATGAATCAGTGTTCCTCCATGTTGAACATCATTTGGAGAAAGCACCGAGGGTGGCAAGGGTGCAGAATGTACTCTGGGTGGGGGACTTCAATGTCCATCACCAAGAGTGGCTCGGTCGCACCACTCCTGACTCAGCTGGCCGAATCCTAAATGACATAGCCGCTAGACTGGGTCTGCGGCAGGTAGTGAGGGGAAAAACATACTTGACCTCATCCTCACCAACCTGCCTGCCACAGATGCATCTGTCCATAACAGTATCAGCAGGAGTGACCACCTTACAGTCATTGTGGAGATGAAGTCCCGCATTCACATTGAGGATACCCTCCATTGTGTTGTGTGGCACTGCCAGTGTGCTAAATGGGATAGATTTTGAACAGATCTAGCAACTCAAAACTGGGCATCCATGAGCTGGCCATCAGCAGCAGCAGAATTGTACTCGAACACAATCTGTAACCTCATGGCCCAATATATTCCCCATTCTACCATTACCATCAAGCCAGGGGATCAACCCTGGTTCAATGAAGAGTGCAGGAAGGCATGCCAGAAGCAGCACCAGGCATACCTAAAAATGAGGTGTCAACCTGGTGAAGTGATAACACAGGACTACTAGCATGCCAGCCAGCATAAGCAGCAAGTGATAGACAGAGCTAAGCAATTCCACAACCAATGGATCAGATCTAAGCTCTGTAGTCCTGCCACATCCAGTCGTGAATGGTAGTGGACAATTAAACAACTCACTGGAGGAGGAGGCTCCACAAACATCCCCATCCTCAATGATGGAGGAGTTCAGTACATCAGTGCAAAAGATAAGGCTGAAGCATTTGCATTCAGCCAGAAGTGCCGAGTGTATGATTCATCTCAGCCTCCTCTGGAGGTTCCCAGCATCACACATGCCGGTCTTCAAACAATTCGATTCACTCCATCTGATATCAAGAAACGGCTGAAGGCACTGGATACTGCAATGGCTATGGGCCCTGACAATATTCCGGCTGAAGACTTATGCTCCAGAACTTGCCGTGCCCCTAGCCAAGCTGTTCCAGTACAGCAACAACACAGGTATATACCCGGCTATGTTGAAAATTGCCCAGGTATGTCCTGTACACAAAAAGCAGGACAGATCCAATCCGGCTAATTACCACCCCATCAGTCTACTCTCCATCATCAGTAAAGTAATGAAAGGGGTCATCAACAGTGCTGTCAAGCGGCACTTGCTTAGCAATAATCTGCTGATTGATGCCCAGTTTGGGTTCCGCCAGGGCCACTCAGCTCCTGACCTCATCACAGCCTTTGTTCAAACATGGACAAAAGAGCTGAACTCCCGAGGTGAGATGAGAGTGGCTGCCCTTGACATCACTGCAGCATTTGACCAAGTGTGGCATCAAGGAACCCTTGCAAAACTGGAATCAATGGGAACCAGGGGGAAAACTCTCCACTGGTTGGAGTCATACCTAACACAAAGGAAGATGGTTGTGGTTGTTGGAGGTCAGTCACCTCAGCTCCAGGACATCACTGCAGGAGGTCCTCAGGGTAGAGTCCTCGGCCCAACCATCTTCAGTTGCTTCATCAGTGCCCTTCCCTCCATCAGAAGGTCAGAAGTGTTCGTTTATGATTGCACAATGTTCAGCATCATTTGCAACTCCTCAGATACCGAAGCAATCCATGCCCAAATGCAGCAAGACCTGGACAATATCCAGCCTAGGGCTGACAAGTGGCAAGTAACATTTGTGCCACACAAGTGCCAGGCACAAGACCATTCTGAACAAGAGAGAATTCAACCATTGCCTCTTGACGTTCAATGGCGTTACCATCCCTGAATCCCCGACTATCAACATCCTAGGTGTTAACGTTGACCAGAAACGTTGACCAGACTAGCCATATCAATACTGTGGCTACAAGAGCAGGTCAGAGGCTAGGAATCCTGCGATGAGTAACTCACCTCCTGACTCCCCAAAGCCCGTCCATCATCTACAAGGCACAAGTCAGGAGTGTCTTGGGATACTCTCCACTTGCCTGGATGAGTGCAGCTCCAACAACACTCAAGAAGCTTGACACTGTTCAGGACAAAGCAGCCTGCTTGATTGGCACCACATCAACAACCATTCACTCCCTCCACCACCAACACACATTAGCAGCAGTGTGTACCATCTACAAGATGCACTGCAGGAGCTCACCAAGGCTCCTTAGACAGCACCTTCCAAACCCACAACTACTACCACCGAGAAGCTTGGCCTAAATAGCCGAGTGGTTATGGTACTGGGTTTATAACCCCAAGATCAAGAGTTCAAATCTCACAATGCCAAACTATGAAACAATGTAATTTCATCTGAAACAGATGGAACTCGAAAGAGTTACTACCACTGAGAAGGACTAGAGCATCAGATAAATGGGAACACCACCACCTGGAGGTTCCCTTCCAAGCAACTCACCATCCTGACTTGGAAGTATTTTGCCGTTCCTTCACTGTCGCTGGGTCAAAATGCTGGAACTCCCTTCCTGACAGCATTGTGAGTGTACCTACACCACATGGACTTCAGCGGTTCAAGAAGGCAGATCACCAGCACCTTCTCAAGGGCAAGTAGGGATGGGCAATAAATGCTGGCCCAGCCAGTGAAGCCCACATCCCAAGAATGAATTTAAAAAAAAAATTCTGGAATACATTTTGCTTCTGTTTCTGAGTAAGCTATCTGATATAACTGTTTTAATTGCAAATCATTTTGCTGCAATTCAATTAAATGCTTTGAGTTAAACACTTCAGCTTAATTGTACTCTCCTGTGTCTTTCTGAACAATGTTATCAAACATAAGTGCCTGCTAATTGGATTTCAACACCATCTTCCTGCCTTTGAACTGCCTGTCCTCATTGTTTTTTTTAAATTTCAACCTGTGTGGCTGTGATCTCGTTATCACACCATCTGGAAACAACCCACGATGCTCCTCCTGTAACACCTCTGTTTGAAAACACTTCTATAGGCTGCTCAAGTATAATAGGCATCACCCACATTTGTGATCCAGCTACATCATTACCCAGAATAAATTGAACCCCGGCAATGGGGGTTGCCGGGGTGCTGGTGGCATAGTGGTATTGTCACTGATTACCATTCCAGAGACCCAGGATAATGCTGTATGGATCCAGACTCAAATCCCACCATAGCAGGTGGTGAAATTTGAACTCAGTAAATATCTGGAATTAAAAGTCTGGTTTACTGTTGTCCTTTAGGGAAGGAAATCTGCTGGTCTGGCTTACATGTGGCTCCAGACCCACAGCAATGTGTTTGACTCTTAAATGCCCTCTGAAAAGCAATTATGGATGGGCAATAAATCTTGGCTTAGCCAAAGACACCCACATCCTGTGAATAAAGAAAAAATGGGCAATTTTTCCATCATCCCAGCAGTCACTTTGCCAGTTTTCCACTTACTTCTTAAATTTACCTTCCACAAGGAAATCAGACATCATTGAAGTGATAGCACAGCATTTGAAATTGGAAGGAATACCTGAGAGACAGAATTCTCCAAGGGGCGGTTCATTGGAATGAGCTCAAATTCAGTTGCAAATTACAGTGAACTGGAAGACAAGGAAATAGAAAGAACATTCCAACGGGAGCAGGCAGAAAGGTAGGAGAGAGAATGAAAACAGGAAAGGGAGTTAGAAATTGTAAAGATAGAGGAGGAAGAAAGAGAAAAAGAGAGAGAGAATTCCAACTGAAAATATTGGGAGTTAAACAAAAGAGATGCCAGGAGGTGAGGAAGGACTTACCTCCAGAGTAGAACCCAGTGGGGAGATGTTTAAATTTGTACAAGCTCTTCCAAAGTTTGAGGAAAGGGATGTTGAATCATTCTTTATTTCATTTGAGATGATAGCTAAACAGATGAAATGGCCACAGGAGAACGGGACATTATTGTTACAATCCAGGTTGGTGGGTAAAGTGCACGAGGTATATGCTTCGCTGTCTGAAGACGTATAGGTGCAAAAGGCTATGAGTGTATATGAGTTGATTCCTGAAGCACACAGGCAGAAATTTAGGAATATGAGAAAACAGCCTGGGCAAACGTATGTTGAGTTTGAGAGAATAAAACAAAGTAATTTTGACCGGTGGATAGAGGTGTTAAAAATAGAGACAACTTTTGCAGCTCTTAGAGGAATAATTCTTTTGAAAGAATTTAAAGATTCAATTCCTTCGGTAGTGAGAACTCATGTGGAAGAACAGAAGGGTTGATTCTGTAAGGCAAGCAGCAGAGATAGCTGATGATTATGAGTTAGTTCATAGAGCTAAACCTTTTTATCATCACCTTTTTACATCTGCAAAGGATAGAAAGTGGGAAGTTGGGTAGTCAGGAAGAGGAGTAGCTGGAAATTCCCAGGAAGTTTTTTTCTCAGAATAAATAGGAAGGTGATGAGGATGGAAGTGACAATTGAAAGTTGAGGGGTTTTTATTGTAATAAAGTGGGGCACACAAAGTCAGTGTGTTGGAAATTGCAGGGAAAATCTGTTGAAATTATTGGGGTGCAGAAAAGTTCTGGAAGTAAAAGTACTGTGGGTTCTGAGGTTTGGGCACAGGAAAAACTAGTGGTTTGTGCACAGGTAAAACAGAAAGAATCAGTGATAGGTAAAGAAGTGGGAATGTGTTCACAGAGGATTCTGAGGAGCAGGTTGTAGAAATGTTGAAAGATTTTGTGTGTGAAGGGAAAGTCTTTTCATGTGCACAGGGTGGAGTAGGTAAAGATGTTAAAATTTTAAGAGACACAGGGGCTAGTCAATCCTTAATGCTGTGGGATAGTGATATTTGTTGTTCAGAGGGAGTATTGCAGGAACAGCTGATAATAAGTAGGGTTCATGGAGATGCTAAACCTTGTTATACTCTCTCAAACTCAATATAAGTTTGCCCAGGCTGTTTTCTCATTCCTAAATTTCTGCCTGTGTGCTTCAGGAACAACTCATATGCACTCAAAATAGCCTTTTTCACCGATACTTCTTAAGATAGCAAAGTATTACCTTGTGCGATCTACCCACCAACTTGGATTGTAACAATAGTGTCCAGTTCTCCGGTGGCCATTTCATCTGTTTAGCTATCATCTCAAATGAAATAAAGAATACTTCAACATCCCTTTCCTCAAACTTTGGAAGAGCTTGTACAAATTTAAACATCTCCCCACTGGGTTCTACTCTGGCGGCAAGTCCTTCCTCACCTCCTGGCATCTCTTTTAACTGCCAACATTTTCAGTTGGAATTCTCTCACTCTCTTTTTCTCTTTCCACCTCCTCTATGTTTACAATTTCCAACTCCCTTTCCTGTTTTAGTTCTCTCTCCTGCCTTTCTGTCTGTTCCATTTGGAATGTCCTTTCTCTTTCCTTTTCTTCCAGTTAATCGTTTTCATTTGCAGCTGAATTTGAGCCCATTCCAATGAACCACCGCTTGGAGAATGCTGTCTCCCAGGTATTCCTTTCAGTTTCAAATGCTGTGCTATCATTTCAATTATGTCTGATTTCCTAACCCCAGCAGGTAACCCCAATTGTAATTTATCTGTCAGACCCATCAATTTATTATTGGATACTTTCTGTAACCCAATCAGAGTTATATAATCTACTCCCAGACAAGTCTTAGCAATTAACAAAGCCATCACCACTTCAAAATTGCCTAACACCCACTCCTGAATCCAAAGTGCTTCTTGTACTCATAACCCTAAGATGCACCAATCCAAAAAATCCAAGGAATTAGAAATATATCCTGCAAAGAGCCCCCAATTATTATAATACAACCGATGGTAAAGGCTGAGCTGTTCAAATCCCAGAGGGAAACTTGAAATAACTGTCGTAACCCATTTTTGCAATTTGTATGTTTCGAGATGCAGGCTTTGAGTTCAGTAGAAATAAGACCATTGAGCCTCAAGAGATATTTAATAAAACTAAATTAAATATTTATTAATACAAGAAAGATTGCAAGCACATACATATGTCTACAAAATTACTACTATAATAACTGCAAATACCCCCTAATTAATCTGACTCTCAGTTAGGGCAACAGTAAAACACATAAATTTAAACAGAGCCCTGGACAGTTGCATTCAAAATGAGTTTCTTTCAGTCCTGGGTCCTTGCAAACAAACTTGAGACTTACAGGCTAGAGGTTTTAGATCTTAGAACCCCTCCTCCTTTTTCCAACAGCCTTCTCTTCCTTTATACATATTTTCTTCTTTGAATGCAAATTCTCATTATCACTAGTGCACTAACTTCAAATTTTCTAACAATAAAACCAAACCCTTTCATAATACCCACTTTACTAGTAAGCTTTGAAAAAAAAACACATTGTTTCTGAGCTTCACCTGGTTAGGTGTAATATTTCACCTGTTCTTTTGAATGATTTATTTAAAAATGAAAATTGCCCCATTTACACCTCACCTTCTATTTCCCTATGTTTATCTAATTATCATTTCAAACCTATTCCTCTTCTATACAACAAGCCTCTAGAGCAGCTGGCTTTAATCCAATTAACACACACACACATAGACAAAGACAACATTAAGCTCTCTTTTATAATAATCTGCAATAACATTATAGACATTATTATATCTTCTTGACAACATAGCAAAACACCTTTCTTTATAGTACAGGAGATGCACAAGTTTAAGTTGTTGTATTTAAAATTTTAGGAAGGCATGTTCAAGGAACTATTTATAATATAGCTTGCTTTCTTCTTCAATGAATCTTTAGAGTTGTTTTGAGAAAATCCAATCAAATCACAATTGTCATTGAAGTATAATAATTCTCATAACATTTTTATGATTTATTGTAAAAGTGGGTTAATAGTGGGGTTTGGATAGTTTCTCTATGTATGTGTATGGGCATTAATTGAATTAGAGACAGCTGGCCAGGAAACTTTGATTCGTCAAAATAATCTAGGTTTGAAATGCTAAATATGTAAACATGGTTGAAATTTTGGAATGTGACGTGTGGAGAATTTGCATTTTCAGATAAATCAGAGTAGTTTGAATTTCACAGAGATGGTGGGATGTTACACCTAGCCAGAGAAGCTAGGCCAAGCAGCATGTTTATTTTTCCTAGAGGCTACTGATAATATTAACACCATGAAATGATTTGCATCATAAGAAAGATAAAGTTCCAAAGACATATGGGAAAAACATATATAAAGGAGACATAAGGGAGAAACATATATAAAGGAGAGAAGGCATTGTGAGATCTACCAGCTGAGTGAAAAGCTTCCGATATTTGTGCTTCAAACCTACTGTTTGCAGAAATTGAAGCTGGGAAAAGCCACTTTGAATTCTATTGTCCAGACTTGCCTGGATCTGTTTAGATCTATTTTTTTACCATTGCCTTAACAGGGGTGTAACTGGAAGCCAGATTAATTAGGGATTTTAAGAGTTATTATAGTAGTAATTTATAGACTTATGTTTGTGCTTGAAATCTTTTCTTTTGTTAATAAATGTTAATTTAGTTTTCTAAGAAATCTCTAAAGTCTTGATGGCCTTTTCACTACTGATTTCAGGGCATGCATCTTGAAATAAAATACAAATTCCAAAACAGATGTGACCGCGTGATCAAGTTTCCCTTGTGGATTTGATCTGCCTGGCACACATCATCTGCCGTGTCATAACACAATGCCAATATAGTTTCTTGGAAAAACAGCCAATTGGGAGTGACAGGCACATGGTGACAACCAAGGCCTTCATTCCAAGTCTAAATTTGTCATTTTACTAAATTTAACTACAGGCTTTAAAGCAACACTTCAACCTTTAAAGGACTTTGATTTTTCCTCTTATTTCAAAGAGTAAAAGTTTTCAAATTATTTTATAAACACCTGTGCATTTAGAGCAGTGAAGAGGAGTGATGTTAGATGCAAAATTTTCTCTAATGCTTCACTTGACTCCTGACGGTGGGGGCACCTGTATATAATAATCAGTCTGGGCAATTTGTAAGGCAGAAGTGACACCAGCAGCTGCTTTCATTACATCTGTACAGTTTCAAACTCTTCTTAATGGTAGGCATTCAGGGAACCAGCCGCCGGGCAAGGCCCCAGTCACCAACTTTAAATACTGCCCTTTATTTTTCATTTGTAATTGTGCTGCTTTACATGATCCTAAGATAGATTCAATTATAAGTCTACTGAGTTAGCCAATCTCAGTCAGAACAACAGTAAAGGTTCGACAGCTGGACTAGGGAAAAGTACTCAAAGAGGGGCCTGGCATACAAAAGCAAGGAGGTTATGTTAAACTTGTATAAAACACTGGTTCAGCCTCAACTGGAATATTGTGATGAGTTCTGGGTGCCACACTTTGGCAAAGATTAGTTAGTGCATGGTACTAATAACACCAAGGTTGTGGGTTCAATTCTTGTGCTGGTCAGACCATGTGTTCTGACCTCGTGATAGCAACTTTTGGGGGAGGCAATAGTATAATAGTAGTGTCGCTGGACTGGTAATCCAAGAGGTCCAGGTTAATGCTCTGAGGGCACGGGTTCAAATCCCATCATGGCGCTGGTGGAATTTAAAGCTGTGGGGAGGTCAGTTAGAGTTGGCTTTTGGCTAGCGTGTGATGCAGAATAATGCCAATGGCATGGGTTAAATCCCCGTACCGGCTCTGGTAGTTCATGGAGGCCTGCCTCCTCAACTTACCCAACACTTGCAGAGTGGTGGCTCTCAAGCTATAGATAACCAATGAGATGCCTCTCGTCCTTTGTGGACAATGGATAATTACAGAAAGTATAGAACCGTAGAACACTACAGCACAGAAAACAGGCCATTCGGCCCTTCCAGTCTGTGCCGAAATATTATTCCGCTAGTGCCATTGACCTGCACCTAGTCCATAACCCTCCAGACCTCGCCCATCCATGTATCTATCTAATTTATTCTTAAAACTTAAGAGTGAGCCCACATTTACCACGTCTGATGGTAGCTCGTTCCACACTCTCACCACTCTCTGAGTGAAGAAGTTCCCCCTAAACCTTTCCCCTTACACCCTAAAGCCATGTCCTCGTGTGTTTATTTCTGCTAATCTAAGTGGAAAGAGCCTACTCGCATTTACTCTGTCTATACCCCTCATAATTTTGTAAACTTCTATCATATCTCCCCTCATTCTTCTACGCTCCAAGGAATAAAGTCCTAACCTGTTTAATCTTTCCCTATAACTCAACTCCTTAAGACCCGGCAACATCCTTGTAAATCTTCTCTGCACTCTCTCAATCTTACTGATATCCTTGCTGTAGTTAGGCGACCAGAACTGCACACAATACTCCAAAGTTGACCTCACCAATGTCTTATACAACCTCACCATAACATCCTAACTCCTATACTCAATACTTTGATTTATGAAGGCCAGTATGCCAAAAGCTTTCTTTACAACCTTGTCTACCTGTGACGCCACTTTCAGGGAACTATGTATCTGAACTCCCAGATCCCTTTGTTCCTTCACACTCCTCAGTGCCCTACCATTTACTGTGTATGTCCTACCTTGGTCTGACCTTCCAAAATGTAACACCTCACACTTTTCCGCCTTAAATTCCATCTGCCATTTTCTGGCCCATTTTTCCAGTTGGTCCAGATCTCTCCGCAAGCTTTGAAAGCCTTCCTCGCTGTCCACAACACCTCCAATATTAGTGTCATCAGCAAACTTGCTGATCCAATTCACCACATTATCATCCAAATCATTGATATAGACAACAAACAACAATGGTCCCAGCACAGATCCCTGAGGCACACCACTAGTCACAGACCTCCAGTCTGAGAAGCAATCATCCACTACCACTCTCTGTCTTCTCCCACACAGCCAATTTCGAATCCAGTTTGCAACCTCTCCATGGATACCAAGTGTCTGAACTTTTTGAACTAACCTCCCATGTGGGATCTTGTCAAAGCATTTTGAGAGTACAGAAAAGAATCACAAGAATGATTCCAGGAATGAGGAACTTGAGTTATGTAGATGGATCGGAGAATTTGGGACTGTTTTCCTTGGAGAAGAGAAGGATAAAAGCAGATTTGATAAGGGTTTTCAAAATCATGAGGGGTGTAGACAGAGCAGATAGGGAGAAACTGTTCCCACTGGTATAAGGATTGAGAACAAGAGGGCAAAGCTTTATTGTAATTGGCAAAAGAAGTAATGGGGACATGAGGAATTTTTCATGCAGCGAGTGGTTAGGATCTGGAATGCACCAGCTCAGAGTGTGGTGGAGGTGAGTTCAATCAAGACATTCAGGCAAAACTCCTGCAAAATTGACTACAGCAGACTGCACACTGTGCCAAGACAGCCGAAAAGTGTGTCCCCCATTGAGTCCTGATTTCTCAGCTCTCATTTGGCCAGCGTTCCAGGGGAGAACAAAGAAAACACTTCAAAGATACACTGAAGCTCCCCTTGAAGTGTGGCAGCTTTGACATTAATGATTTGGGGGAGCTTGCTAACAGTTGTTCAAAATGGCAACAACTTGTTCATTAAGCTACACCATGCTTTGAGTCACAGAATCACAGAATTTTAACGGCACAAAAGGAGGCCATTCAGCCCATCATGTCCACATCGGCTCTCCAAATGAGCATTGTGACCTAGTGCCATTGCCCTGTCTTTTCTCCGTACCTCTGCACATTATTTCTATTCAAATAATCATCTATTGCCCTCTTGAATGCCTCAATTGAACCTGCCTCCACCACACTTCCAGGCAGTGCATTCCAGAACCGAACCACTCGTTGTGTGAAGAAGTTTTTTCTCACATCACATTTGCTTCTTTTGTGAATCACTTTACATCTGAGCCCTCTCGTTCTTGATCCTTTTATGAGCAAGAATAGCTTCTTCCTATCAACTGTGTCCAGCCCCCTCAAGATTTTGAACATCTCTATCAAATTTCTTCTAAGCTTTCTTCTCTCCAAGAAGAACAGTCCTAACCTCTCCAATCGATCTTCATAACTGAATGTTCTCATCCCTGGAACCATTCTTGTAAACCTCTGCTGGACTCTCTCCAATGTGTTCACATCCTTCCTATAATGTGGTGCCCAGAACTCTACACAATATTCCAGCTGAGGTCTAATTGATGTCTTGTATAAATTCAGCATAACCTCCCTGTTCTTGTACTCTATGCCCCTATTAATAAAGCCCAGAATACCATATGCTTTATTAATTGCTCTTTCTGCCTGTCCTGCCACCTTCAATGGTCTATGCACAAATACACCCAAGTCTTTCTGCTCCAGCACCCCTTTCAAAATTTCACCCATTATTCTATATTGTCTGTCCATGATCTTCCTACCAAAATGCATCATCTCACACTTCTCTGCATTAAACATCATCTACCACCTATCTGCCCATTCCACCAACTTGCCTATGTTCTTTTGAAGTTCCACACCGTCCTCCTCACAGTTCACAAAACTCCCAAGCATCGTATCGTCCGCAAACTTTAAAATTGTCCCCCGCACACCAAGATCTAGATGATTTACATATATCAAGAACTGCAAGGTTCCCAATTCCAACCCCTGGGGCACTCCACTATAAAAATTTCTCCAGCCCAAAAAATATCCATTGAACATTACTCTCTGCTTCCTATTTTTCAGCCAATTTTATATCTACGTTGCTACTGTCCCTTTTATTCCATGAGCAATAACTTTTCTCACAAATCTGTGTGTGGAACTGTATCAAATGCCTTTTGAAAGTCCACATACACCACATCAACAGCATTACCCTAATCAATCTTTTCTGTTACTTCTTCAAAAAACCCCAGCAAGTTAGTTAAACATGATTTCCCCTTTAGAAATTCATGCTGTCTCTTCTTTATCAATGCATAGTTTTCCATGTGACTACTAGTTCTATCCTGAATATTTGTTTCTAGAATCTTGCCCATCACTGAAGTTAAACTAACTGGTCTGTAATTGCTGGGCTTATCCTTACAATGTTTTTTGAACAAGGACGTAATGTTTGCAATTCTCCAGCCCTGTGGCACCTCCTCCGAGTCTAGGGAAGACTGAAAGATTATGGCCAGTGCCCCTGCAATTTCTGCTCTCATTTCCTTCAGTATCCTTGGATGCATCTCATCCGGTCTCGGTGCCTTGTCAACCTTAAGTACCGACAGATAGAATTTAACCTTTAATTTAACCCTTAAATTCCCTCAGTCACCAAGCTCCAACTGAAGCACTTGCCTGCAGCCAAAAACAGCATTCCAGTCAGAACATCTTAATGACAAGGCAGAGCAGTGGCAGAGAAGGAAAGTAAAGGAAGTCAATCCTGCACTCTGGATCCAACCATCTTGTGGGACATCCTGACTCGCCGGGTGTAATGGTGGATTTTTGCACCATAATGCCTGCATTCCACCTCGTTCATTATGCAACAACAGGAAACATGTCAGATCGTGGGCAGGCAGGTAGTCTCTGATTCACCTGCCATGCCAATGACCCCAGTGGTTCTTTCACCTGGACACCATATTTAAACTGCACCCACAGAGCCTTCTCAATAACTCCAGGTCAGGATACCCCAGGGAAGACATGACATGGAAAGGCAAGAAAAGTGCTACTCCTAAATTTAGTGACACCTCTCTGGGCCACCTGCTGGATGCTGTCAAGGCCTGCTGGAATGTCCTGTATCCTAGTAATGGCCGGAGGAGGTCCAACAATGCCACCACTCTGGTTTGGGAGGCGGTGTCTTGGCGGTCAACACAGAAAAGGAATGAAATCCAGTGAGGGAAGAGGATGAATGATCTCATCTGTTCCGGCAGGGTAAATCAAATACCTCATCATCCCCAACTCTCATTCACAAATCCATCAGGCATTAGCAGGATGCCATTCCACAGGGATAACACACAGTGCCAGCTCAAGGCACAGCATCACTTACTCTCTCACACACACCTTCACATCTCCATCTGGGCTCATTTCCTCTGTAGATTGCATCCTCATCTGTGCACTGCTCCCTCACCATCCAAACAAGGCAGCCATTCTTATCATCTGCCTTGGTGTATGTTCTGCTCACATTCTCTCCATTTGTCTTTATGCAGGACAAGCTCGCACACAATAGGAGGGAGTGATCCCAGTCCGGGATGGAGTGGCTGAAATTAAGGCCCTCACTTCACATGAGGAGCGTGCCATCGCGCTGGCCAGAGAGGGCAGGGCTGTGCTTTTGACAAGGGCGAGATGGGTGGTGCAAACCCAAGTGAGGACCCTGCACCAGCTCATCCCTCAGACAACCATACTGTAAGTCCATTGTGCTATCTTCCAGTTGCTTACCATGCTTAACTTACCTCTACTTTCTTTCATAGGCACCTCTGGAAAGTACCTGAGGGCATCAACCAGCTAGGCCCTCATTTCCAACACTGATGACACCTCAGAAGAGGAAGCAGAGAAGAGCATCATTGAAGGCCCATCACAGTTCACACCCACATCCACCAGCAACACAGAAACGCCCACTTCGCGGGACTGTTATGATATGGCAGATGGTAATAGCCAGTGTGATCAGATCCCAAAGGGAAACTTGGTCATGCTATCCCAAGATTTTGCAATTTGTATTTATTATGCGAAGGTATGTACACTGAAGTCAAAACTAAAGACAAGAGTCCACTACAAACTTTGAGGCAGAATTGTTAGCTCGGCGTGTGGGTGCATGCACGACCCACTCGAGCATAAAATAGCATGTGATGATGTCAGGTGAATGTCTCAACATCATCCCACGCTTGTGCAATATTTCAGTTGGCGGGCATGCACAAAAGTCGGAAGCGCGTCTGCTGACAATTAAGAAGCAATTAAACCCATTTAAGTTTCAATTGACTCTGATTTTTCATGGTCCGTCCAGCTTTAAAGGTTGGCGGATGGGTGAATCTGCCAGGTGGACTTTGCATCCAAGAGTGGGATGAGATTCCGTTATTAAATAAGAAAAATAATTAAAATGGACAGAATTTTCATCATCTGTATATTCAGGTGACTGATCCTGATGCATGGACATTTTTTCTGGATTTTAAAATCCTTATTCATTGCTTTTAAATTCTTCAACTCCCTGAGGCTCTCTGCCTTCAAGGTGCTTTCATTCCATGCTCCCATACTCCAGCACTTACGTCAGTGCCCGCCCTCCTCCAGCACCCACCCTGGCATTGCAGGCCAATAGGTGTCAGCAGTCCATTCCTCAGCTCGCTGATCGCGCGCGCCCCCAGACTAAAAATCCTGCTCTCTGAGATTTTAAAGATTAAGTTAAAACATTTATTAACAAAAGGAAAGATTAAGTTACACACACAAGATTACAGTTACACAGTTAAACTTGGTCTTATAACAGTTCCCAAAAGATTTGTACTTAATTAGACTCCCAACTACATACCCCTTCATGCAACAGTGTAAATAGATTCCTAATCTAGAAAACATCCAGTAATATTACCACAAGTTCCTGCTGTTGCTATAAGGGAGGTATTTCACAGCTTCTCTCCCCCTCACACTTGACAATCGAACTCCAAGGCTCTTAATAAAACTTTGCACTCTGGACCAAGCTAGCACTTCTCTGGGATGGCTAGATGCTGCTTTTCATAGATCTAATTCACACAATCCACCTTCTCAAGCTCTCACAGGGTCAGTCCTCATACAGCTTTCAATCTTGCCTCAAATATATTGTCTACCTTTTGATTCTTTAAACTTTATTTGAAACTCGAACTCTTCCAAATATAAGATCTTTCATGTTTCCATCTTGTCTTTGCTTTTGGGTCAATAAACATGATATTCCCACTGCTTGTTTACCTATGAACTCCTGCAAGATGCAACCATTTTCCTTGTCACCTTCTGATTCCCTTTGAAATTCAAACAAACTCTCAACTTATCTAAAAATGCAAATGTTAGCACGTCCATTTCCATTTCAAAATGCCTGCTTACACCTAATCCCTTTGATGATTCAAACCTTGCAGTCTGACTGTCTTCAGTTTAATTAAATTAGTCACACATACACAAGGCTACACACACAAGCCTGCTTCAGTATCCCACAATAGTATTAGGAAAAGAATGAAATCCTGGGGTGACAAACTAGTGAGCACTGCACACAACCTGGTCCACAGAAGGGGAGGCAGGGACATCCAAGGTAGCTGGTGCTCAGAGGATTGCTGGGGTCCAGGACTCTGCTGAGTCCGAGTCTGATGAGAGCCTCCAGACTTGGCCCTAACTCTGTTAGCAGAGCTTCAGTGAAAGTCAGGGAATAACGGGGAGGATTGTCAATTGCTTTCCACAGATTACAATTTAAGATGGAGGAGTTGGTCCGTGTTCAGTCTGAGGTCATAGCACCGAGGTGAACGCTGGTAGGATAATGGCTGCCATGGAGACTTTGGTCCAGGACACAGGTCCTGTACTGCACCAGGAACTGCACTTCATTGGTGTAAGCATTGGTAGCATCCATCAGTGGCTATGCGAGAGGGGGTGGGGCAACTTGATCTCACTCCAGCTTACCCTTCTCCTCAGGGAGTCAGCCAGGGGCCCTCAGGTGCCCATATGGAGGGTGACAAGTGGCTGGACCCCTCCAGGGCCATCCACCCAGGTGACTCTGGAAGTGTCCAGCTGATCCCAGTCCTCTCTTCTTGTGATCCCATCACCTCCAGCTCCATAGTTCGAAGAGGGTGCACCTGCCCCACAGCAGGAGACCCAAAGCAGGCCGGGGCCCTCCAAGCCTCAGCCCTCCAGAGGACACCTGCCAAAGTCGTCACAGACAACAGGAAGTAGCAGTCAGCAGGCTGCCTCCACCTCTCCACCTTCACTGTGGATGTCAGGGATGCACCGAGACATAGCGGTAGGGTTAGGAAAATTAAGGAATATTAAGAGCGCAATGGTGGCACAGGTGTTAACCACATGTTATATACCATAGAACCATAGAAAAGTTATGGCACAGAAAGAGGCCATTCAGCCCAATGTGTCTGTGCTGTCTACTTTTCACCAATGTAAATAGAATCCCACTCATTTCACTTCTCTTGTGTATACCTCTTTATGATGAGCTGTGTTGTCTATCAGGTGTGACACGATAGTCCTTACCCCCACTTTTGGAGATGTCGAAACCATGTGCTTTTGGTAGATGTTGTCAACTTCCATATCCCCACAGTGTGTGCGCGTTCTCATATCATTTTGAACATCATTGATGCTTCGTCCTTAATGTCAAGTCTGCTTGTTTAAGGAACCTCGTTCACATGATATGCTGGTTCATGTCATCCTCATTCTTGGCTGTTTAAGATTGAGGCTGAGTTGTTCACCCGCCTTTATCTGCATTATTGTAAAGTGAAGGTCTCATGTCCATGGAGAGATGGATAAATAGAACCATAGAACACTACAGCACAGAAAACAGGCCATTCGGCCCTTCTAGTCGGTGCCGAAATATTATTTCCCTAGTCCCATTGACCTGCACCTAGTCCATAACCCTCCAGACCTCTCCCATCCATGTATCTAATTTATTCTTAAAGTTAAGAGTGAGGCCGCATTTACCACGTCAGATGGTAGCTTGTTCCACAATCTCACCATTCTCTGAGTGAAGAAGTTCCCCCTAATGTTCCCCCTAAACCTTTCCCCTATCACCCTAAAGCCATGAAAAAGGGTCATATATCCTGATACTCCATTTACTTACTGTCATCCAGCAGGATTTCCAATCTATGAACCCTTACTCAGAGCTCATGTCTGCCAACTCTCCAAGAGTACATCTGCTAAGCTCAGCAAGAAGTGTGAGCACCTTTAAGTGGCGGAGCTCTGACCCTCGAAGGCTCTTCATTTTACTGGCACTCAACCCGACACCTTCAGCCTTTCTCACTGTGTAGTTGTCTGCATTGTGGCCACAAGGCTCTTGTCACAATGTAGTGATGTGAAATGAAGCCATACGTTCTGAGTAGCGTCTCCTCACCTATACCCTTACCGAGGTCATTGATGATGAATACTAATGGTGATGTGTTGCGATCAATGGAGCCTTGGAGTATGCTCTAGAAGCTTTTGTCAATGTTGAGAGTAGTGATGGGATGCAACCCAGGATGTAATGAATCTGATGAGTGCTCTTTATATTAACAACTCGTTACCTTGAGTGCCTCATGGTGTCTTTCCATTTTGCAGTTGGCAAGAGCCAGGGCTGGCCGTGAAGACAGAGAGACTGAACTTCATGACCCTCAGGTGGCCCAAATCCATGGAAAGGTCAGGATGACTGCACACCTGCACCCCTAACTGAGAATGACAGATGTCAGTGTGTTGGAGGAGAAGGTGACACAGAAGACTAGGTGATGTCGAAATGGAGTTCGACCTGTGATATCCTTGGCTGTCTTGGCCCAAATGTGATCTTTCGGTTTCACCATCAAGGTGACACAGAATGCTTTGTCCCATTTTGGCAGATGCATCTCCCTGAGAAGCTTTGTCAGACTGAAGGCACATAGCTATGAGTGCACTGAGGATTGTAGAGCAGCTCCTCACAGAATCACAGAATTGTTACAGTGTAGAAGGAGGCCATTCGGCCCATTGTGTCTGCACCAGTTGTCTGAGCATTTTCACTTAGTGCCAATCTCCTGCCTTTTCCCTGTAACCCTGAATATTGTTTCTATTTAAATAATCATCCAATGCCCTCTTGAATGCCTCAATTGAACCTGCCTCCACCACACTTCCAGGCAGTGCATTCCAAACCCTAACCACTCGCTGTGTGAAAAAGTTTTATTTCACCTCGCATTTGTTTCTTTTGCAAAATACTTTAAAACTGTGCCCTCTGGTTGTTGATCCGTTTATGAGCAGGAACAGTTTCTCCCTATCTACTCTGTCCAGACCCCTCATGATTTTCAAGTCTCCTCTTGGCCTTCTCCTCTCCAAGGAAAACTTCTCCAATCTTTCCTCTTAACTGAAGTGTCTCATCCCTGGAACCATTCTCATCAACCTCTTCTGCACTCTCTCCAATGCGTTCACATCCTTCCTATAGTGTGGTGCCCAGAACTCTACACAATACTCCAGCTGAGGTCTAACCAGAGTTTTATATAAGTTCATCATAATCTTCCTGCTCTTGTATTCTATGCCCCTATTAATGAAGCCTAGAATACTGTATGCTTTAGAAATTCTTGCCTTTACTAGGCTGCTGTGGTAACTGAGATGCTGCAGAAATGCTAGAAGAGGCAGTGCCTTCTGACATGTGGTGCTGGAACAACTTCCTCCAGGTTAGACCTCATCTTAACAAAGATACATGTTCCTGAGGCTTCATCATCCTTCAAAGGAACAGGACAGTAGTTCGCAAAATGAGTGAGTACTCACCCTCAGATTGAAGGGCATGATTGCAATGGGAGGGATAGCCACGCTGCTGGTCATGTGGGTCGATGAGTGAGGACACTAGTGCCAGATGATGCTGACTATAACTTGTCATCCTCCTCATGGAATCTGTTGGCTATAAGGGCCTCACGTGCATGCCTGCCTCGTCTGGCCCATGCTATGGCCTCTTCTCCTGCAGCCAGTGGATGACCCATCTCAGCCTCCTCTGGAGGTCCCCAGCATCGCAGATGCCAGTCTTCAAACAATTCAATTCACTCCATGTGAAATCAAGAAACAGCTGAAGGCACTGGATTATGCAACGGCTATGGGCCCTGACAATATTCCAGCAATAGTACTGAAGATTTGTGCACCAGAACTTGCCGCACCCCTAGCCAAGCTGTTCCAATACAGCTACAACACTGGTATCTACCTGGCAATGTGGAAAATTGCCCAGGTACATCCTGTACACAAAAGGCAAGGCAAATCCAACCTGTATAATTACCGCCCCATCAGTCTACACTCCATCATCAGTAAAGTAATGGAAGGGATCATCAACAGTGCTATCAAGCGGCACTTGCTTAACAATAACCTGCTCACGGATGCCCAGTTTGAGTTCTGCCAGGGCCACTCAGCCCCTGACCTCATTACAGCCTTGGTTCAAACATGGACAAAGAGCTGAACAAAAGAGGTGAGGTGAGGGTAACTGCCCTTGACATCAAGGCTGCATTTGACCAAGTGTGGCATCAAAGAGCCCTAGCAAAATTGGAGTCAGTGGGAATAAGGGGAAAAACTCTCCGCTGGTTGGAGTCATACCTAGTATAAAGGAAGTTGTAGGTCAGTCATCTCAGCTCCAGGACATCACTGCAGGAGTTCCTCAGGGCAGTGCCCTCGGCCAGCCATCTCTAGCTGCTTCATCAATGATCTTCCTTCCATCATAAGGTCAGAAGTGGGAATGTTCGCTGATGATTGCACAATGTTCAGTACCATTCGCGACTCCTCAGATACAGAAGCAGTCCATGTCCAAATGCAGCAAGACCTGGACAATATCCAGGCTTAGGTTGAGAAGTGGCAAGGGTGACACACGGAGTCTACAAAGGGACATAAACAGGTGAACTGAGTGGACAAAAAAGTGGCAGATGGAATATAGTGTGGGAAAATGTGAGGTTATGCACTTTGGCAGGAAGAATAGAGGAGCCGAATATTATTTAAACGGAGGAAGACTGCAAAGGCTGTAGCACAGAGGGATTTGGGAATCCTTGTGCATAAATCCCAAAAAGCTAGCATACAAGTTCAGCAGGTAATAAGGAAGGCAAATGGAAGGTTGGCCTTTATTTCAAAGGGCCTGAAGTATAAAAATAGGGAAGTCTTGTTAAAATTATACAAGGCACTAGTTAGTCCAAACCTAGAATACTGTGATCAGTTTTGGTCCCCTTAACTAAGGAAAGATATACTGGCATTGGAGGCAGTCCAGAAAAGGTTCAATATGTTGATCCTGTGTATGGACGGATTTTCTTATGAGGGGAGGTTGAGTAGGTTTGGCCTGTACTCACTGCAGTTTAGAAGAATGAGAGGCGACCGTATTGAAACATATAAAATTCTTAGGAGGCTTGACAGGATAGATGCTGAGAGGTTGTTTCCCCTTATGGGAGAGTCTAGGACCAGATGGCATAATCTAAGAGTAAGGGGTCGCTCATTTAAAACAGAAATGGGGAGGAATTTCTTCTCTCAGAGGGTAGTGAATCTGTGGAATTCTTTACCGCAGAGGGCTGTAGAGGCTGGGTCGTTAAGTATATTCAAGGCTGAGGTAGACATTTTTAATCAGTAAGGGAATCAAGGGTTATGTGGAAAAGGCAGGAAAGTGGAGTTGAGGATTATCAGGTCAGCCATAATCTCATTGAATGGCGGAGCAGGCTCGATGGGCCGAATGGCCGACTTCTGCTCCTAGGTCTTACAGTCTTATGGTCTAAGTAACATTTACACCATCCAAGTGCCAGGCAATGACCATCTCCAGCAAGAGAGAACCCAGTCATCACCCCTTGATGTTCAATGGCATTACCATCACTGAATCCCCCACTATCAATTGACCATTGACTAGAAACTGAACTGGACTAGCCATATAAATACTATGGCTACAAGAGCAGGTCAGAGGCTAGGAACCCTGTGATGAGTGACTCACTTCCTGTCTCCCCAAAGTTGCCCACCATCTACAGGGCACAAGTCAGGAGTGTGATGGAATATTCTCCACTTGCCTGGATGAGTGAGGCTCCTACAGCACTCAAGAAGCTTGTCACCATCCAGGACAAAGCAGCCCGCTTGATTGGCACTACATCCAAAAACATTCGCTCCCCCCACTGCTGACGCACAGTGACATCTACAAGATGCACTGCAGGAATTCTCCAAGGCTCCTTAGACAGCACCATCCAAACCCACAACCACTACCATCTAGAAGGACAAGGGCAGCAGACCCATGGGAACACCACCACCTGGAAGTTCCCCTCCAAGGAACTCACTACCCTGACTTAGAAATATATCCCCATTCCTTCACTGGGCCAAAATCCTGGAACTCCCTTCCGAACAGCACTGTGGGTGTACCTACAGCACATGGACTGCAGTTATTCAAGAAGGCAGCTCACCAGCATCTTGTCAACGGCAATTAGGGATGAGCAAGAAATGCTGGCTCAGCCAGCAAAGCCCATATCCCGTGAATGAATTTTAAAAAACCCTCAGCTTCCTCAATCTCATTGCCCTCATCCCTTTCAATGTCCTCCTCATCAGATGAGACATGCAGCTCCTCCATGTCGTTATCTGGCAAGTCCTCCCCCCACTTTGCAGTGCCAGCTGGTGTAGCAAGCAGCAAGCCACAATTATCTGTGAGACCCTCTGGGGAGGGTACTGGAGTGCTCCACCAGACCTATCGAGGCATCAAAATCGCATCTTGAAAATGCCAACGCTCTGCTCTACCAATGTTCGGGTAGTGTTATGAGCATCATTGCACCTTCTCTCTGTGGGATTTTGTGGCTGCTGCACGGGCATCATCAGTCAAGTCCTTTGTGGGTTCACTTTGCCGATGAGGAGCTAACCCTGGATTCTTTGTGGTCCCTTTTAGATGTCAGGAATCTGCAATCTACTTAAGTTGTATGAGTCATGACAGCTTCCCGAGTATCTCGCACAAACCTACATGATTTGTTTCTTGTGGTCACAGACCAGCTGAACATTGAGTGAGTGGAAGTCTTTCCTGTTTATGTATTGGAGTGCCTGTTGCCAGGGAGCTTTTATAGCTGCATGAGTGCAGTTGCTGGCACCCTGCACCTGTGGGAATCCGGAAATAGCAGCAAAGCCATTGCTCTGGCCTCCTGGCTCTATTGACCTCTGGTAAGGTGCCGGTAATTATGGACTTTGTCAGAGAGGGCATTTGTTACCTCATGTATGTATTTGGACGTGGACGCTTGAGAGATACTGCATGGGTGGAGCCCTGGAAAAAGCCATTCTCAGAGAAGTTCAGAGTGGCCATTACTTTCAGAGCCAGCGCCAATGAATGCCCTCCAAGTCCCCGTGGCAACAGAGGGCGGTAGTGAGAAGTGACTGAGAAGCTTTCTGGGAGAAGTCAGTGCAGTCACCGCAACTCAGAAGGGGATCAAGGAGAAGGACCCCTGCCCTCAACAGGAGGAAGAGCATCCAACAGAGGGTGGTAGTGAGAAGTGACTGAGAAGCTTTCTGGGAGAAGTCAGCACAGTCACCGCAACTCAGAAGGGGATCGAGGAGGACCCACTGTCAAAGAACGGAATAGCCCCAAACATTACATTGCTGTAGTGTTTCCATCTCTCCCTCCTCCTCAAACCAAAAAAAGAGAGAGAGAAGGAGAGGCAGTACTTTCAGGAGTGCACCAGACTTGCGAGGGACACTCTTCCGAAAGTGGATTTTTAAAAAAGTAGCTGATTGCTGAGTAAACCCTGCTGAGCTTTTTTTTCAATCTATTAAAGTCATTCATTGCTTAATACTGAGGTAAGAGCTAAAAATAATAATAAAAAGTATAGAGTAGTACTGTGCAAGTATAATTAGTCAAGAAACAAGATCCTTAGCTAACCTAAAAAGGCCCCGAGCTAGCGTATTTTTTTTTTAAGAGAGTAACTAGCTTAATCAAGAGGGACGTCATGTCAGGAGAACTCAGACCCGTGATATGCTCCTCCTGCAGGATGTGGGAAATGAAGGATGCTTCCAGCGTCCCTGGTGACCATGTATGCGCGAGGTGTGTCCAAATGCAGCTTCTAGCTAACCGGATTTCGGAGCCGGAGCTGCGGGTGGACTCGTTGTGGAGCATCGGCGATGCTGAGCAAGTCATGGATAGCACATTTAGCGAGGTGGTCACACCGCAGGTGAAGGTTGCACAGGCAGAAAGGGAATGGGTGACCATCAGGAACAGTAAAAGACTCAGGAAGGTAGTGCAGGAATCCCCTATGGTCATCCCCCTCTCTAACAGATATACCGCTTTGGATACTGTTGGGAGGATGGCCTCTCAGGGGAAAGCAGCAACAGCCAAGTTCACGGCACTGTGGGTGGCTCTGCTGCTCAGAGGGGTAGGAGGGAAACAAATGGCAGGGCTATAGTGATAGGGGATTCAATAGTTAGGGGCACAGAAAGACGCTTCTTTGGCCACAAATGTGAATCAAGGATGGCATGTTGCCTCCCTGGTGCCAGGGTCCAGGATGTCATGGAGCAGCTGCAGGACATTCTGGCGAGGGAAAGTAAACAGCCAGTGGTTGTGGTACACATCAGTACCAATGACATAGGTAAACTAAGGGACGAGGACCTGCAATCTCAGTACAGGAAGTTAAGAGATAAATTAAAATGCAGGACCTCAGATGTAGTAATCTCAGGATTACTCCCAGTTCCACGTGCTAGTGAGAGCAGGAATAAGAGGATAGACCAAATGAACACGTGGCTGGAGAGATGCTGTAGCTGGGAGGGATTCAGATTCTTGAAGCACTGGGACCAGTTCTGGGGAAGGTGGGATCTGTACAAACAGGATGGGCTGCACCCAAACAGAGCTGGGACCAGTGTCCTTGCGGGGGCTTTTGCTAGTCCTGTTGGGGAGTATTTAAACTACTGTGGCAGGGGGATTGGATCCCAGGAGTAGGATCAGATAGATCAAATTCAGATCAGAAAAATGGAGGTAGAACATTAGCTAGGGACGTTGTGGTAGACATGGAGTTACAGGGGAAGCAAAGTTTAAAAAGTGTCCAGCAAGGGAAATTGACGAGGTTAAACTGTTTATACTTAAATGCAAGGAGTATTACAAACAAGGTAGATGAGTTAAGGGCAGAGGTAGACACATGGCAGCAGGATGTCATTGGTATAACGGAGACCTGGCTAAAGGAGGACAAAACTGGCAGCTAAATATCTCTGGTTATAGTGTCTTCAGACACGATAGAGTAGGAGATAAAAAAGGAAGGGGTAGCACTAATGGTTAAAGAATCAATTCCAGTTGTGAAAAGGGATGATATACTAAATGAGTCAACAAACGAGGCTTTAGGGATTGAGCTTAGAAATAAAAAAGGGGCAGTCACGCTACTGGGAGTATACTACAGACCCCCAAATAGTGAAAGGGAGACAGAAGAACAAATATGCTTGTAAGAACAAGAGGGCAATAATAGTAGGAGACTTCAACTATTCTAATATCAACTAGGGTTTAAACAATATAAGGGGCACTGAGGGAGAAAAATTCATGCAGTGTATCCAGGAAAATTTTTTCAACCAATTAGTGACAAACCCAATGAGAGGAGATGCAATTCTAGACCTAGTCTTGGGGAACGAAGAAGGACAAGTGGGTGAAGTGACAGTTGGCGACCATATCGGGGACAGTGATCACAATTCAGTTAGATTTAGCATTACCATGGAAAAGGACAGGGATAAGACAGGAGTAAAAGTCTTGAACTGGGGGAAGGCAAATTTTGCAGAAATGAGAAGGGACTTGACTGAGGTGGACTGGACAGCACTGCTGGAGGATAAAACAATGGAAAACCAGTGGGAAGCACTAAAAAGCGAGATCCTAATTGTACAAAGTAGACATGTCCCCTACAAAAATAAGAATGGTACTGCCAAATCTAGACACCCCTAGTTGTCTAGAGGAATACAGGGGAAGATCAAACAGAAAAAGAAAGCGTACGATAGGCACAAAGAACTAAGCAATGCAGATAGCCTAGACGAATATAGGAAGTGCAGGGATGAAGTAAATAAGAAAATAAGGAAATCAAAGAGAGGGCATGAAAAAAGATTAGCAAGTAAAGTTAAAGATAACCCAAAGATGTTTTACCAATACATTAATGCTAAAAGGTTAGTTAAGGAAAAAGTGGGACCTATCAGAGATGAAGATGGAAACTTGTGTGTAGATGCAGAGGCTATGGGAAGGGTTTTGAATTAATATTTTGTCTCCGTGTTTACAAAGGAAAGGGAGGATGTAGATATAGTAGTCCAGGAAGAACACTGCGAGATATTGGACAGGATAGTCATAAGAGAGAGAAAGTACTCGAAGGGTTGAAATCCTTGAAAGTGGATAAGTCACCAGGGCCAGATGGATTGTTTCCGAGGCTGCTGAAGGAAGTCAGAGAGGAGATAACAGATGCTCAGGATGATTTTCCAATCTTGACAAGAAGGGTTGATGAAGGTAGTGCAGTGGATGTTGTGTTCATGGATTTTAGCAAGGCATTTGACAAGGCCCCACATGGCAGATTGTTCAGGAGAGTAAAAGCTCATAGGAATCAGGGTAATGTGGCAAACTGGATAAAAGGTTGGCTTTGTAACAGGAAACAAAGGGTAATGGTTGATGGATGCCCTTGCGAATGGAAAGTTGTCTCAAATGGCATTCCACAGGGCTTGGTGTTGGGACCCTTGTTGTTTGTGTTATATATTAACAATTTGGATGTGAACGTGGGGGGCACGATTGGGAAATTTGCAGATGACACAAAGATTGGCCGAGTAGTGTATAGTGTAGATAGCTATAATTCCCAAAACGATATAGATGGGTTGGTGGAGTGGGTGGTAAAGTGGCAGATGGATTTTAACATAAAGAAGTGTGAGGTCATACATTTAGGGAGGTCAAACAGTTACAGGGATTACACAATAAATAGGAATATACTAAGAGGGGTAGATGAAGTGAGAGATCTTGGCGTACAAGTACTCAGGTCCCTGAAGGCAGTAGTTCAAGTAGACAAGTAAGGAAGGCATATGGAATGCTGTCCTTCATTGGCAGAGGTATAGAATGTAAAAGTAAGGATATAATGTTGGAATTGTATAAAACACTGGTGAGGCCACAACTGGAGTATTGTGTGCAGTTCTAGTCACCACATTACAGGAAGGACATAATAGCTCTGGAGAGAGTGCAGAGGAGGTTTACAAGAATGTTGCTAGGGTTAGAAAAGTGTAGCTACGAGGAGAGATTGGATAGGTTGGGGTTATTTTCCTTAGAACAAAGGAGGCTGAGAGATGACTTGATTGAGGTGTACAAAATTATAAGGGGAATAGATAGAGTGGACAGGATAAAATTGTTCCCCTTGGTGGAGAATTCTAGAACCAGGGGTCATAGATTCAAGATAAGTGACAGAAGGTGTAGGGGGGACATGAGGAAGAACTTTTTTATGCAGAGGGTAGTGGGTGTCTAGAATTTGCTGCCCAAGTTGGTGGTAGAGGCAGAAACTTCAAACTCTTTAAAAAAGTACCTTGATCTGCCCCTTAAGTGCCTTAAGCTGCAGGGCTATGGGCCAGGTGCAGGAAGGTGGGATTAGAAAGGGCACCTGGGTGTCCTCGGACTGGCATGGACAAGATGGGCCGAATGGCCTCCTTCCATGCTGTAACTTTTCTATGGTTCTATTGCACCAATTCTTGGAGAATGTGGCACAAGTGAGTCACCAGATTCTTGGACAAGTAAGGTGTTGGCGACACTGTCTCTCACTCTTCTGCAGATAAGACATGCGAGTTCTGTACACCCTGGCTCTTAAGAGCCGCCTATGCACAATGTTCCTGTGAGCCTCATCCTCTGCATCCGGAAGGGGCCTTGCTGCTCCTTGCTCTTTTAAAAAATTCATTCTTGAGCGTTTAACTCCTCCCTTTGGTGAGCCTGGCACCACAATGGCAATCTTCTCCACCTCCTCTCCTGCCTGTATGTGATTATGCAAACAACCACAACCTCCTTCTTCTTGAAGTTTTCCACTCTGCAGCATCACTGAGAAAAAAAAATGTATCAGCATGAGCCTCCAGAATCCCAATTTTGGTAGATTACTGATGTGTGACTGTGGGTTCAAGAGCTTGGATCTAGTACAGCACCTATTCACCACTGAAATCCCGGCCAGTGCAAGGAGCATTTCAACGTGCACTCCCCACCGCCCCCCCCCGCCCCCAAACCCCCAACCCTGACATGATCGATTGCTATGAGATTGCTTTGGCCAGGTGCTGGCCAAACACTGCACTGTTATACTACTCTCTTTGTGATACTCATGAAGTCTGCTGTTCATTGAGGAACTGAGATTATTTGAGGCGGTCTAAGACTTCTCAACTGTGAACTTACCAATGCCAAGACTGTGAGCTCCTGCTTTAAAAATGCATCTGTAGCTATCCAGTCACCAAAATGCTCTAGACCTTGTTATCGCTCTGGGCAATTGACAAGCTATACAATGACAACAGAGCTGAGCACCAGGTTTTTTATGGAAGATGGGGAACCTAAAATGACAAGATATAAAACAAAACAAAAACAGAATTACCTGGAAAAACTCAGCAGGTCTGGCAGCATCGGCGGAGAAGAAGAGAGTTGACGTTTCGAGTCCTCATGACCCTTCGACAGAACTTGAGTTCGAGTCCAAGAAAGAGTTGCAATATAAGCTGGTTTAAGGTGTGTGGGGGGGGCGCGGAGAGAGAGAGAGAGAGAAGTGGAGGGGGGCTGTGGTTGTAGGGACAAACAAGCAGTGATAGAAGCAGATCATCAAAAGATGTCAACAACAATAGAACAAAAGAACACATAGGTGTTAAAGTTGGTGATATTATCTAAACGAATGTGCTAATTAAGAATGGATGGTAGGGCACTCAAGGTATAGCTCTAGTGGGGGTGGGGAGAGCATAAAAGATTTTAAGATATTTAAAAATAATGGAAATAGGTGGGAAAAGAAAAATCTATATAATTTATTGGAAAAAAAAGGAAGGGAGAAACAGAAAGGGTGTGGGGATGGGGGAGGGAGCTCACGGCCTAAAGTTGTTGAATTCAGTATTCAGTCCAGAAGGCTGTAAAGTGCCTAGTCGGAAGATGAGGTGTTGTTCCTCCAGTTTGCGTTGGGCTTCACAATGAATCCCCACCCCCATCCCCACCCCCTTTCTGTTTCCCCCTTCCTTTTTTTTTCCAATAAATTATATAGATTTTTCTTTTCCCACCTATTTCCATTATTTTTAAATATCTTAAAATCTTTTATGCTGTCCCCACCCCCACTAGAGCTATACCTTGAGTGCCCTACCATCCATTCTTAATTAGCACATTCGTTTAGATAATATCACCAACTTTAATACCTATGTGTTCTTTTGTTCCATTGTTGTTGACATCTTTTGATGATCTGCTTCTATCACTGCTTGTTTGTCCCTACAACCACACCCCCCTCCACTTCTCTCTCTCTCTCTCTCTCCCCCCCACCCCCCCCAACACACCTTAAACCAGCTTATATTGCAACTCTTTCTTGGACTTGAACTCAAGTTCTGTCGAAGGGTCATGAGGACTCGAAACGTCAACTCTTTTCTTCTCCGCCGATGCTGCCAGACCTGCTGAGTTTTTCCAGGTAATTCTGTTTTTGTTTTGGATTTCCAGCATCCGCAGTTTTTTTGTTTTTAAGTCTTACGAAGAGCCTTTTGTAATAAATCTTCAATTTTGTCATTTCCTTTTCAGTTATATAATTGCTATTTCATATATACGCATCTATTAACATATATATAATGACAATTAATCACAGGTGCCACATCAAAGGTTATTGTGGAAAATAAAAGCTCATGGAGTAGGAGTTAACATTGGATAGAAGATTGGATAGCTAACAGAAAACAGAGAGTAGGCATAAATGGGTCAGGTTGGTAAGATGTAATGAGCGGTGTGCCACAGCAATCAGTGTTGGGTCCTCAACTGTTTACAATTTATATAAATGACTTGGATGATGGGACCAAAGCTGCTAAATTTGCTGATGACATGAAGATAGGTAGGAAAATAAGTTGTGAAGAGGACATAATGAGGTTACAAAAGGATATAGATAGTGTTATGACCAGTGCAGTTGGTAAAGTGGAGTTATTTAAAAATCCCAGAGGGAAACTTCAAACAGCTGTAATAACCTATAATTTTAAGTGTTATGTTTGAGATGCGACTCTAAATTCAGGAATTAGACTACCAGTTCTCGAGATTTTACATTAAACTAAGTGAAACATTTTATTAATTTACACAGGTTGAAATATACACATGGCTGTAAATTACTACTATCATAACTTTTAATAAATCCTCAGATTAATCTCTATTAAGGCAACATTGACTTAAACAGACATCAGGCAAAGCATTTTCACCTTACGAATTCAAAATGAGGTTCTTTCATTTTGGTTGTTGTGGAGTCAGTTGGAGGCTTGCAGCTGCCTTTTGATCTCACATTGCTTCTGCCTACACACCTCTGAAAACTACTGAAACTATACCTACCAGCCCCATTGAATGTTAATTCTCATTGTATCAACAACCTCTGAACTAAACCTCTCTAACAATAAAACCCCTTTCATAGCACCAACTTTATGAGTAATATAAACATATTTCTTGGTAGCTGCTAGAAAGGCATCAGTTTTCACCTCACTTCTTGAATGGTCTATTCAAAAAATGAAAATGCACGCTATCTCTCTTACATATCAAAACTAGTACACATCAAAGCCACCCAGACAAGCTGACTTTAATCCAGTTAAGACATACCCACAGACTAAACCTCTATTCTAAAAGAAAAATATTTTCCAAAATATTATATTCATTGATAGCTTTAGGACAGTGGGTTAAGTGAATGGGAAAAGATCTGGCAAATGGAGTATAATGTGGGAAAATGTGAAATTATCCGTTTTGGCAGGAAGAATAAAAATAAGGTTACTATCTAAATAGTGCGAGATTGCAGAGTTCTGAGATTCAGAGGGATCTGGGTATCCTAGTTCATGAGACACAAAAGGTTAATATGCAGATACAGCAAATAATTAGGAAAGCTAATAGAATCTTATTTATTGTGAGGGGGATTGATTACAAAAGTCAGGAGGTTATGCTTCAGTTATATATAGGGCATTGGTGAGACCACATTTGGAGTACTGTGTGCTGCATTAGTCTCCTTATTTAAGGAAAGATGTAATGAATTGGAAGTAGTTCAGAGAAGGTTTATTAGACTAATACCTGGAATGGGTGGTTGTCTTATGAGGAAAGGCTGGACAAGTTAGGCTTGTATCTACTGGAGTTTATGAGAGTAAAAGGCGACTTAATTGAAACATATGAGATCCTGAGGGGTCTTGACAGGGTGGATGTGGAGAGGATGTTTCCTCTTATGAAAGAATCTAGAACTAGGGGTCACTGTTTAAAAATAGGGGGCCTCCCATTTAAGACACAGATGAAGAGAATTTTTTTCTCTCAGAAGGTTGTGAGTCTTCAGAATTCTTTTCCTCAAAAGGCAGTGGAAGCAGAATCTTTGAATATTTTTAAGGCAGAGGTGAGGTAGATAGATTCTTGATAAGAATAAGCTATGAAGAGAGGTTGGATAGACTTGGGTTGTTTTTGTTGGAGCAGAGAAGACTGAGGGGCGACCTGATTGAGGTGTACAAGATTATGAGGGGCATGGACAGGGTGGATAGGGAGCAGCTGTTCCCCTTAGTTGAAGGGTCAGTCACGAGGGGGCATAAGTTCAAGTTGAGGGGCAGGAGGTTTAGGGGGGATGTGAGGAAAAACTTTTTTACCCAGAGGGTGGTGACGGTCTGGAATGCACTGCCTGGGAGGGTGGTGGATGCGGTTTGCCTCACATCCTTTAAAGAGTACCTGGACGAGTACTTGGCATGTCATAACATTCAAGGCTATGGGCCAAGTGCTGGTAAATGGGATTAGGTAGGTAGGCCAGGTGTTTCCAACATGTCGGTGCAGACTCGATGGGCCGAAGGGCCTTTTCTGCACTCTGATTCTGATTCTGTAATATCATCCTGACCATTCACATGATGTCATGCAACCAGACTGGCTGCTGTTTGCATCCTAAGTACGAGCTGCAACGATGTAGTCTTTTGAGCAAGCAGCATGCAACTTGGATTTTGCAAAATTGGATTTTCAACACTTTTGGGGCAGAAAACAAAGAGGAGGAACTGAATGAATGTGGAGCCCAACATAAGACTGAAGTACTCCAGTTTGGAACCTGATATTATCTCATTGTCTTATGAAAAGCAGCGTCATTCTTCCCATTAATTCCGATGAGTTATTTTGCAGTGGCAAGCGGAAGCAGGTGGGATTTTATCAGTAAGTAGTCCACAGATTCTTTTGCCCAACCTAAATGATCCATGGACAAAAAAGTTTGACAGCCATTGATCTGCACAGTAGAACAAACGCTTGAGTTTTTCAGCACAAATTTTTAATTTTGGATGACTTGTAATACCAAATATTCATGCTAATATGCAACTATTGTATGATGGGTTGCCTTGCCCCACTGGTTGCACATATCAAATAACCATAATCATGGACTGTACCTCAATGATTTCCTAATGTGCACTGCAAACAAGGTTCCTCGCTAAATACATGTTTTTTGCAAATTGAAGATGGCAGCTCAAAGTGCATTATTCTCTGTGAACTTGTTTTGTCACTGCACTTTTTAATACACTAAAAACCCACTTAAGCACAATTCCTCTCACTAAAAACATCAAATGCTTCTTTTCTTTTTGATCATCTCTAGGCCTGACTAAACAGGTGAAACCTACTAGGTTGAGTTCAAAGATAGTAAACCAAAATCATGGGAATCAACTGCTGAACTACCTGCTGTTTGCCCTTCCTTTTTGCCCTTTCTACATAAATATAAATAAATAAATATTATATTCAAAATACCTCGTTTCCAATATTACTAATGTAGGTTGCTGAAAATACCTCTATACAGGTCCAAAATGTTCTCAAAATCCAATTTCTTAAGGTAAATTAAATAACTCATAATAACCATTATGTTTCTCATATGTGATAAACAGTTCACAAGGATAAGCTATGTGATGGTCTGCTACTCTTAGAAAAGACATTGGATTTTCCTGAGAGTAATACTGATAAGGAAAAGTTCCCTGTGGATTGGGGGAGTCTTTGATGCTTGACTCATTTCCTTTAGCTGTTGTATTTCAATGTGATATAAGTCCTTTCCAAAATGCTCACAATTCATTTCCTTCTATATCTTTAGCAGTGACTTCATCAGTTCAGCCCTCAGACTCGCAGGCAGTTTATTCAGTGAATGGATCCTACAGCAGAAACGAAGAACAGGATAATAGCACTGTAAGTGGATGCAGAATCTTAGAATGGTTACAGCGCAGAATGAGGCCATTTTCCCCTTGTGTATATGCTGGCTCTCTGAAGGAGCAATTTGCCTAGTGCCGCTCCCACACCTTCTCCCCATGGCCCTGCATGTTCTTCCTTTTCAGATAATAATCTAATTCCCTCTTGAATGACTTGATTGAACCCCTCTTCACCACAATCTGAGGCACTGCAATCCAGATCCTAACCAGTTGTTGCGTGCAAGAGTTTCTCCTCATGTCATCATTTCTTTTGTCAATTACCTTAAACCTGTGCTCTCTTATCTCGATCCTTCTACCAATGGGAACAGGTTTTCCCTACCCACTCAGTCCAGAGCCCTCATGATTTTAAATACCTCTATCAAATCTCCTTTTGATATGAACAAGGAGCAGGAGTAGGCCATTTGACCCCTCAAACCTGCTCCACCATTTAATAAGATCATAGCTAATCTAATAGTAACCTCAAATCTCCATCCTGCCTACTCCTGATAACTTATCACCCCCTTTCTTACCAAGAATCTATCCACCTCTGCCTTAAAAATATTCAAAGACTCTTCTTCCACCACCTTTTCAGGAAAAGAGTTCCAAAGACTCACGACCCTCGGAGAGAAAACATTTCGCCTCATCTCTGTCCTGAAGAGCAACCCCTTATTTTTAAACAGTGACCCCCTAGTTCTAGAAACTTCCAAATGAGAAAACAACTTCTCCACATCCACCCTGTCTCAACCTTCTCCTCTAAGGAAAATAGTTTCAACTTCTCCAATCTACCTTAACTGAAGTTCTTCATTTCTGGAACCAATCTCGTGAATCTTTTCTGCAATCTCTCTAATGCTTTCGTATCCTTCCTAAAGCATGGTGCCCAGAGCTGGTCACAATACTCCTGTTGAGGCCAAACTAGAGTTCTGTACAGGTTTAACAGAGCCTCCTTGCATTTGTATTCTCTGCATCATTTAATAAAGCCCGTGATGCTTTGTGATTTTCTAACCATGCTCTCAATCTCTCCCACCACCTTTACTGATTTATGTATATGTACACCCAGGTCTTTCTGTAGCTGCACTGCCCACTACCTCCACCCCTTTTAGAATTGTACCCTTTATTTTATAGTGTCTCTCGACATTCTTCCTGCCAAAATGAATCACTGCACATTTCTCTGCAGTGGCCTAGTTATAATGTCAGCTCTGTTCCTGCCTCCATGCATAAATTCCCTTTTTGGTCCCAAATTGGCCCCTCTCCTCCTTTTCCTACCCTTTTACTATTTATATGCCTGTGAAAGACTTTTAGATTCCCTTTTACTTTAGCTGCCAGTCTCTTTTCATGCTCTTTCTTTGTTTCTCTTATTTGCTTTTTCAATTCCCCTCTGAGCCTTCAATATTCATCCTAGTTCTCAGTTGTATTATCCACTTGACATCTGTCATAAGTTCATTTTTTCTTCTTCATCTTAATTCTTATATTTCTTGTCCTCCATGGAAATTTGGAATTGTTTGCCCTACCTTTCCCCTTTATTTAAAACATTTTTTTTTATTCATTCACAGGATGTGGGCTTTACTGGCTGGGCCAGCATTTATTGCCCACCCCTAATTGCATTTGAGAAGGTGTTGGTGAGCTGCCTTCTTGAACTGCTGCAGTCCCTGAGGTGTAGGTACACCCACAGTGCTGTTGGGAAGGGAGTTCCAGGATTTTGACCCAGCGACAGTGAAGGAACAGTGATATATTTCCAAGTCAGGATGGGGAGTGACTTGGAGGGGAACTTCCAGGTGGTGGTGTTCCCCTGCATCTGCTGCCATTGTCCTTCAAGGTGGTAGTGGTCACGGGTTTGGAAGGTGCTGTCTAAGGAGTCTTGGTGAATTCTGCAGTGCATCTTGTAGATGGTATACACTGCTGTTACTGTGCATCAGTGGCAGAGGGAGTGAATATTTGTGGATGTGGTGCCAATCAAGCGGGCTGCTTTGTCCTGGATGGTGTCCAGCTTCATGAGTGTTGTGGGAGCTGCACTCATCCAGGCAAGTGAGGAGTATCCCATCACACTCCTGACTTGTGCCTTGTAGATGGTGGACAGGCTTTGGGGAGTCAGATGAGTTAATCATCACAGGATTCCTAACCTCTGACCTGCTCCTGTAGTCACAGTATTTATATGGTTAGTCCAGTTCAGTTTCTGGGAATATATTGTCTGTGCTCGAACTATGTCGTCTTTAGAGGTAGACCATTGTTCAGTTACAGTTTTGCTTCCAACTTTTATTTCAGTTTATCTGGATTGGTTCTATTCTTATTGTATTGAAGTTGGCTTTTCCCCAATTAACTATTCTCACTTTAGTTTGCCCCTTGTCCTTTTCCATTGCCGACCTAAACCTAATGATACAATGATCACTAATCTCCTAAATGTTCTCCTATTGACATCTAATCCACTTGGCCCACACCATTCAGGGAATCAAGGGATATGCTGAGTGGGCGGTGAAATGGAGTTGAAGTCCAAGATCAGCTATGATTGTATTGAATAATCAACCTAAAAAGAGTGGGAGCTGAGAGTCAGAGTGGAGATTTAAAAAGAGCAGGAGCAGGACTCAGGACTGAAAGCAGTGCGAGGACAGAGCAAGAGTTCCCGGGAGACTTGGCGCTGAAAGTGGAGTGAGGACAGAGCGAGAATTCCGGGGAGATTTGGGGCTGAAAGTGACCCAAAGACAGAACAAGAATTCCAAGGAGAAGTGGGGCTGAAAGTGACCCGAGGACAGAGCGAGAGATCCGGGGAGACTCGTGGCTGAAAACAGAGTGAGGACAGAGCGAGAGTTCCGGGGAGACGTGGGGCTGAAAGTGGAGTGAGGACAGAGCGAGAGTTCCAGGGAGGCTCGAGGCTGAAAGCAGCTCGAGGACAGAGCGACAGTTCCCAGGAGACTTGGCGCTGAAAGTGGAGTGACGTCAGACTGAGAGTTCAGGGGAGACTTGGGGGGCTGAAAGCAGAGCGAGGACAGAGCGACAGTTTCCAGGAGACTTGACGCTGAAAGTGGAGCGGGGACAGAGTAAGAGTTCCGGAGAGATTTGGGGCTGAAAGCAGCTCGAGGACGGAGTGAGAGTTCCGGGGAGATTCAGGGCTGAAAGCAGCTCGAGGACAGAGTGAGAGTTCCAGGGAGACTCGGGGCTGAAAGCAGCTCGAGGAGAGAACGAGAGTTCCGGGGAGACTTGGGGCTGAAAGGCCAGCAAGAGTTGTATTAAAGGGCGTGAAAAATAGAGGCCGAGACCAGAGAGGAGAAGCGTGTCCTCAGGACCTTCAGGTGTTGGAGTTCAAAGTCACATCATGTTTCAATAAGTGATGCGACACAGGGGAGGTAACTGATTGGTAAGTAGGGTCAGGTGAGTACTTCTACTTTTTCTGCTAATTAAATGTTCTCCTGCTCCTAAATATTCTCCTAGCTTAAACAATATAAGGATATATATACCTTGGACTGTAGGGGGAGTGTTTGAAGTGGAATAAGGCCCCTAGCGTAATTAGTATTCTTTAAAGGGAGTAACTAGCGAGCTTAATCTAAAGTGAAGCCATGGCAACAGAGCCTGCACCCGTGATACGCTCCTCCTGTGCTATGTGGGAAGTCATGGACACTTCCAGTGTCCCTGGCAATCGTGTGTGTAGGAAGTGTGTCCAGCTGCAGCTACTGGCTAACTGCATTTTGGAGCTGGAGCAGCAGTTTGTTTCACTGTGATGCATCCGTGATGCTGAGATTATTGTGGACAGCACGTTCAGTGAGGTGGTCACACCGCAGGTAAAGACTGAACAGGCAGAAAGGGGATAGGTGACCACCAGGCAAAGTAGAGGAAGGCAGACAGAATAGGGGTCCCCTATGGTTGTCCCCCTCTCTAACAGATATATGGTTTAGGATACTGTTGGGGGAGACAACTTTTCAGGGGAAAACAGCAGGAGCCAAGTCCATGGCACCACAGGTGGCTTTGCTGCACAAGAGGGGAGCAAGTAGAGTGGCAGGGCTATAGTGATAGGGGATTCAATAGTAAGGGGAACAGACAGGCATTTCTGTCTGACAAAAGAGACTCCAGGATGGTACGTTGCCTTCCTGGTGCCAGGGTCAAGGATGTCTCGGAGAGGCTGCAGGGCATTATGAAGGGGGAGGGTGAACAGCCAGTGGTCGTGGTACACATTGGTACAAACGACATAGGTAAAAAAATGGGATGAGGTCCTAAAAGCAGAATATAGGGCGTTAGGATGTAAATTAAAAAGTAGGACCTCAAAGGTAGTAAATTCAGGATTACTACCAGTGCCCTGTGCTTCCAAGAGTAGAAATAACAGGATATATCAGATGAATATGTGGTTGAAGAAACAGTGCAGGGGGAGGGATTCAGATTCCTGGGACATTGGGACCGATTCTGGGGAAGGTGGAACCAGTTGGACAGGGTGCATCTGGGTAGGACTGGGACCAATGTCCTCGGGGGAGGGGGGGGAGCTGTTTGCTTGTGTGGTCGGGGAGTGTTTAGATTAGAATGGCAGGGGGATGGGAACCTCAGCAGGGAGACATAGGAGGGGAAACGAGGATAAAAACGAAAGACAGAAAAGTAAGAAGCAAAAGTGTAAGACAGAAAAAACAAGGTTGACAAACAAATTGGGTCATAGTGCAAAATGAAGCTAAGATGACTAACAAGGTTAAAAAGACAAGTCTAAAGGCATTGTATCTTAATCTGCAGAGCATTTACAATAAGGTAGATGAATTAATAGCACAAATAGATATAACAGTTATGATATAGTTGCAATTGCGGAGACATGACTGCAGGGTGACCAAGGATGGGAACTGAACAACCTGTCAACAGCCGATTGAGGCCATTTAAAAAGTAATTGAAATGATCAATGGACCTGTCCACCTTAACTGGGCAAGGCTTATCCTAAATAGCCAAGTGGTTATGGTACTGGGTTTGTAACCTCAAGATCAAGAGTTCAAATCTCACAATGGCAAACTATGAAACAATGTAACTTCATCTGAAACAGATGGAAAAGGGTTTGTACTCGAAAGAGTTACAGAAAGATATAGCTTGGCCTAAATAGCCATGTGGTTATGGTACTGGGCTTGTAACCCAAAGATCAAGAGTTCATTAAGCTTGGCCTAAATAGCCAAGTGGTTATGGTACTGGGTTTGTAACCCCAAGATCAAGAGTTCAAATCTCACAATGGCAAACTGTGAAACAATGTAACTTCATCTGAAACAGATGGAAACAGGTTTACTCAAAAGAGTATCAAGAGTTCAAATCTCACAATGGCAAAACAATGAAACAATTTAAGCTTGGCCTAAATAGCCAAGTGGTTATGGTACTGGGTTTGTAACCCCAAGATCAAGAGTTCAAATCTCACAATGGCAAACTATGGAACAATGTGACTTCATCTGAAACAGATGGAAACAGGTTTGTACTCGAAAGAGTATCAAGAGTTCAAATCTCACAATGGCAAGCTATGAAACAATGTAACTTCATCTGAAACAGATGGAAACAGGTTTACTCAAAAGAGTATCAAGAGTTCAAATCTCACAGTGGCAAAACTATGAAACAATTTAACTTTGCTTGGCCTATATAGCCAAGTGGTTATGGTACTGGGCTTGTAACCCCAAGATCAAGAGTTCAAATCTCACAATTGCAAACTATGAAACAATGTAACTGCATCTGAAACAGATGGAAACAGGTTTGTACTCGAAAGAGTTACATTTTGCCATCCAAGACCTGAGAACGGTCGTGCTCGGACCCGACGTTATTTTGGGTCTTGAGGTGGCCCAGGTGCGCGGTGGTCTTCCATCTGAGTGTTCCCCTGTTCGGACGGAATTCCACATTGGCCCCAAGCCCCGAACCCTCCCTCGGGTGCTGGTGCCCCGCAATATGAGCCGCCTCGGGGACATGCCCTCTGTGCCTTTTGGCACGGCAAAAAGGGGCTTTTTGTACGGACTGCTGCTGCACACCTTCCATTTTCTCGCCCTTGTCCGTCGACCGGACACGCCCTGGCGTGCCTTGTTGCCGTCCGGCGGCGGAGGCCCTCGATGGGAGGCCCTCTACGGAGGTGTCCTCCCCCTTTCTATCGGGGACCTGGGTTGGAGGGTGTTGCATGCAGCAGTCCCTTATAATAAGAGGATGCATAGGTTCACGGACTCTCAGGACACATGCCCTTTTTGCGGTCTTGTGGAGTCCGTGGACCATGTATACATAGGGTGTTGTAGGCTGCACTCCCTTTTCAGTTATTTGAAAAACCTTTTATTGATGTTTTGTTTTCACTTCAGCCCCACGCTCCTGATCTATGGGCACCCGGTGCGGAAGGGGGTCGGGAAGGAGGAGGACCTCCTCGTGAACCTGCTCCTGGGCCTGGCCAAGTTGGCCATTGACAGGTCCAGGCAGCGGGCGATTGACGGGGGAGTCCCGCCCGATTGTTTGTCCCTCTTCCGCGGCTACGTTCGCTGCCGGATGTCCCTGGAGAAGGAGCACGCGGTGTCTGCTGGCACTCTCGAGGCCTTCCGTGCTCGGTGGGCACCCCGGGGACTGGGGTGTTTTGTTGACCCCTTTAATCACATTTTGATTTAAAGTTTGTAAGTTTCCTTTAAACTTTGTCCTTGGTTTTACAGCTGACCTGAATTAGGGGCTGTGCCTGATTTATCCCAATTTTGTTTTCATTTAAAAGATTATCAAGAGTTCATTTTCTTAACGATCTCGTGGAGGTAGTTGTGGATTCAGTTGGTTTCCTGATACTGAGGAGAGAAGGTGTGTGGTGTTGGTGTTGCTGCTCCTCAGTGTTTCAACTGTTTCTGCTGCTGCCTTTGGGGTTGTTGCTTCTGCTGTGTGCTGCTGCTGCCCCTGCACTTGAGGGTGTTTGCTGCTGCTGCTGGACCTGCACTTGAGGGTGTTTGCTGCTGCTGCTGGACCTGCACTTGAAGGTGTTTGCTGCGGCTGCTGGACCTGCCCGTGTGGAGCAAAAGGAGAGAGAGGGAGAGAAGAAGAACAGCTTCTGTTGCTACAGGACAGGAAGGCCAGGAGGCCAGGACTGTGTCTAAAAACAACATCCTAGGTGGGTGTCCAACATTATTGTTTGTGTAAGGTGGGGGCAATAAAGGACTGTGTTTTGTAGGGGGAGGAAAGAAGACTGCAGGAAGGTTTGGGGAAGGAAGAGAGGGGGGTGTGTGGTTAAAACCACCATTCTGCTACCCCCCCCGCCCCACCCAGCCCTTTCCCAGTAAGGCCAGCGGTGGCTGGTGAAGACATCGCCTCCCCCTGCAAGAAGATCATCACACCCCACCTAACATCCACCTTTCACTGGAGACACCCACCTGGACTCTTCCCTTTTCCCTCCTGTGCCTCCCTGTCCTTCACTCCTCTCCCTCCTCTCCTCTCCTGTACAAAAGGGGGAGGTTATTACTACCTCCCTCCCTAGGGAGGAACATTGTATATTTAAAAAAAAATATATATATTAAAAAATATATATAATTTAAAAAAAAAATGGCCAATCCTTCCCAGGGTGGGCGTGGCTCTGGCCTTAAAGCCAGTTCAACATCTCCTGTGGCCGGGCCCTCGAGGGCTAATGTGGAGGCGGCTTTGTCACCGGTGGCAGGGCCTACAAAAAAGACTTATGCGGGGGTGGTTGCTTCTGCAGCTCCTGCTGCTCCCGCTGCCCTGTCGCCATTCCGTCTCCTCACCAGGGCCCTCGGGGTAAAATGCTACGCTCACCCTGAGATGACTATTGAGGCCTGCGTTAAGGCTATGGCTGGGGTTGTCGGCCCCTCAGCCATTGTCGCGGCCTCAAAGATGTATGGGAGGGCCATCTTTTTCTTGAGGTCCGAGCGGGCGGTGCAACTCGCCCTGCAGAAGGGGCTCACTGTGGGCGGGACTTTTCTGGCGGTGGATCCCCTTGAGGCCACCGCCCAGAAGATTGTTATTTCAAATGTCCCGCCCTTTATACCATGTGGGCTCCTCCTCCCCCACCTTAATAAGCTGGGGGAGGTCAGGTCAGGGGTTGCACCAGTCCCGCTCGGCCTCAAAGACTCGGCCCTCCGCCACGTGTACTCCTTCCGGCGCCAAGTTTTCGTCCGCTTGGCCCGGGAGGAGTGCCTGGAGGGGGCCTTCTCAGTTAATTTTGAGGGGACCGCCTATCGGGTCTTCTGGACCGCGGAGGGTGTGCGGTGCCATGCCTGTAAGGAGGTGGGGCACGTAAGAAAGAACTGCCCTGCCTCCAAGGCCACGAGCCCCACCCAAGCGGCCGCGGCTGGCACCGCCCCTCCTCCCCCCGCCACCACTCCATCTCCCTCCCCGCAAGGGGAAGCGACCCCGGCAGCAGCTGCCATCTCGGCTGCCGGTGAGGCGGGGGGAGAGCCCCCGCGCCGTAAGAAGGCGCGGAGGAAGACCCGAAATTTGGAGGCGGCCCCTGAAACGCCCCAAACCCCCCAAACACATGGAAAAACCGGCTCGGGGGAAAAAACATCATCCGGCCCCGGCGTCATGTCCGCGTGTGCTCCCGGGTCCGTGGGCGCTAAGGCGCCAAGTGCTGGGCCCGGCGTCGTCCCTGCGCGTGCTCCCAGGGCCGGCGGGGAAAAGACGCGGGACCCCGAGCCGGGGAAACAAACATCAAAAACCCAGAGGGTGGAGTGTCCGGGAGGGCTGGACAAGGAGGAGGGGGCCTCGGAAATGGAGGTCTCCCTAGCCCCCAGCCTGACCCGGAAGAGACGTCACGCTTCGGAGGAGGAAGTGGGCGACGCCCAAACTGAAGAAGTTGGGCGTGTCCCTTCCCCTGATGAAGAGGTGGTGGCGTCTCCACCCAGTAAAACCTTGCCCTGCCCTCTGGGGGAACCCGAAACTCCTACCCCTACCACTGTTCCCCCTACCAGTCTGCTGCAGTCCCCTGAACAGGACCCCTCGGGGGTCACTGAGGGCACCTCCCTTGAGGTGGTGTCCATCTCCAGTGCACTTAACACCCCTGAGGTACCTTCTGGCTCGTCGGGGGACTGCAACTTTGAAAATTTAAAAAATAAAAATGCGTCATTGGGTGGCGGCGAAAAGGAGGGCCTTCCCGCTCCCTCCCAAACCTTGACACCGGGCGTCCTATGTTTAGGTCAGGAGCTTGTCCTGAGCTCCCCGGACGACCCGGTGCCGGGAGGAGAGCGGGCATCAGAACTGCCGCTGCCCTCTGGCCCAAAAAGTTTAGAGGAGACCAGAGAGGACTCCTCTGGCCTTGATCCTGGGGGTGGGATCGAGGCACAGATAGAGCCAGCTGGCAGCTCCGACTCAGCCCCTGTACTCAATGTGGGGGAGGGGTCGGAAGCTGGAGGCGACGACCCGGAGGAGGACGAGGTGTCGGTGGTGAGCGTTGGGGATTACGCGGAGTCGCTCTCAAGCGAGGCGGTGGATCCCCTGGTGCCCTCTACTGACTCCCCCCTCATCCCCCCAAGGGAACTCCGGGACTTTTTGTCGGGGCACCGCGGTCGCCGAGACAGGGTTCAGTTGGCCTTGGACCGGTGGAATTCGTTTCCGCTGGTGTTCTGGTCCACTCGCGAGGCTCTCAAGTCTCCCGAGTTGGATAGGAACGCGTGGCGGAGGGTCCAAACGTTTCTCGCTGGGCTCCTGAAGGAGAGGAAGGACTAAAAAGTCCTCTTCTTCTTTTTAATGACTTAAGGTGAAGGTTTGATGTACCTTTGACAATGAAGACCACTATAGCCAGCCTCAACATCCGCGGCAGCAGGGCCACACAGCGCAGGTTCCAGAACTTCTCGGTCCTCAGGGACGGGAAGTATGCGTTGTGCTTCCTGCAAGAAACCCATACCGTTCCGGGAGACGAAGCCACGTGGCTCCTGGAGTGGCGAGGGGGGGTCTACATGAGTCACCTAGCCTCCAATTCTGGCGGGGTGGCTATCTTGTTGGCCCCGCATTTTCAGCCGGAGATCTTGGGGGTCAAGGAGCCGGTGCCAGGCCGGTTGCTGCACCTGACAGTGCGTCTGGGGGGGGCGGTGCTTCATTTTGTGAATGTGTACGCTCCCCTGGGCACGCAGCAGCAAGCGAGCTTCTTTGAAGAAGTGTCCACTCATCTCGGCTCCATCGACGCTGGCGAGTGCATCGTCCTCGGGGGGGATTTCAATTGCACCCTCGGGGTCCGGGACCGTCACGGTACCCCGCACTGCACGCGAGGTGTGAGTAAGTTGCGGGACCTGGTCAGGTCCTTCGACTTAGTGGACGTCTGGCGAAATCTCCATCCTGACTCCAGCGTGTTCACCTTTGTGTCACCTGGAGTCGGAGCGTCCAGACTCGACCGCCTTTACGTTTCGAAGGCGTACGTGTCCTGCGTTCCGGCTGCTTCTATACAGCAGGTTCCGTGCACGGACCACCGTCTGGTGTGGGCGGAGCTCACTTCGTTCTGCGCTCGGACGGGGTCCGCGTACTGTCATTTTAATAACCTGTTGTTGGAAGACCAGCGGTTCCTGGACTCGTTCCGTCGCTTCTGGGCCGGCTGGAGAAGGAAGCGGGGAGGCTTCCCCTCCTTGAGGCTATGGTGGGACGTGGGCAAGACTCACGTCCGAGTTTTCTGTCAAGAGTACGCGAAGGGGTCGACAAAGAGACGCAAATCCAGGGTCGAGGAGTTGGAGAAGGAGGTGCTCGACCTGGAGGCACGTCTCCGTCAGCCCGACGCGGACCCGGCCCTGCGGTCGGTGTACGATGAGAAGAAGGGCGCGCTGCGGGACCTGCAACTGGTCGGGTCTCGGGGCGCGTTCGTGAGGTCGCGGATCTGTTTCCTTAAGGAGATGGACCGTGGCTCTCCCTTCTTCTACTCGCTGGAAAAAAGGCACGGGGTCCGTAAGCAGCTCTTTACGCTGCTGGCCGACGACGGATCCCTTGTCTCGGATCCGGAGGGCATCAGGGCCATTGCCCGAGATTACTACACTGCCCTGTTCTCTCCGGATCCGTCCAGTGAGGAAGCTTGCAGAGTTTTGTGGGAGGACCTGCCGCAGGTCGGCCCGGAGTGCGCCGGAAAGCTCGACTCCCCTATAAGTCTGGGGGAGCTGACCGGCGCACTCGACGGTCTTTCTAGGGGCAAAACCCCGGGACTAGACGGGCTGACCGTGGAGTTCTTCAGGGCGTTCTGGGACATCTTGGGGAGCGACTTCGCGGGGGTCCTGGGGGAGAGCATTGCTACCGGGGAGATGCCCCTTTCGTGGCGCAGGGCCGTGATTGCCCTGCTGCCGAAGAAGGGGGATCTCCGCCTTCTTAAAAACTGGCGCCCGGTCTCCCTCCTCAGCACGGACTACAAAATCTTCGCCCGAGCCATGTCTTCTCGGCTCGGCACCGTGCTGGACCACATGATCCACCCTGACCAGTCCTACACCGTCCCGGACCGAACCATTTATGATAACATCCATCTGGTCCGGGACATCATCCACCATTCCCAGAGGGCTGGTCTGTCGAGCGCCTTCCTGTCTCTCGATCAGGAGAAGGCGTTCGACAGGGTGGATCACGAATACTTACTCGGAACTCTGCGAGCTTTTGGGTTCGGGACGCATTTTGTCGCCCGGATCCGACTTCTGTACACCGCCGCGGAGTGTCTAGTGAAGGTTAACGGGTCCCTGACGGCGCCCCTTCGCTTTGGGAGAGGGGTACGTCAGGGCTGCCCCCTGTCTGGCCAGTTGTATTCTATCTGCGTGGAGCCTTTCCTGCGCCTCTTGCGGAGGAGGTTGTCGGGATTGGTTCTGCGCGGGCCGGGCATCGGGGTGGTCCTTTCGGCTTACGCCGATGACGTGCTCCTTATGTTTAGTGACCCGGCTGACCTGCGGAGGATGCGCGAGTGCCAGGAGGTCTACTCTGCCGCTTCTTCTGCCAGGATCAACTGGGGTAAATGTTCTGGACTCCTGGTCGGTCAGTGGCAGATGGATCCCCTACCCGAGGAGCTCAGGCCTTTCACCTGGAGCAGGACCAGCCTCCTCTACCTGGGGGTCCATCTCTGCCCCGCTGAGGAATCCTGGCCGGCAAACTGGCAGGAACTGGAGACGAAAGTCAGCGCTCGCCTGCGGCGCTGGACAGGACTGCTCCGAGTGCTATCTTACCGAGGTCGAGTTCTGGTCATAAACCAGCTGATCGCCGCCATGTTGTGGTATCGGCTGGTCACTTTGACCCCTCCCCCGGACTTTATCACAAGAATCCAGAGATTGTTAGTCGACTTCTTCTGGGACAAAAGATTGCACTGGGTCGCTACCGAGGTTCTGAGTCTCCCGCTTAGGGAGGGTGGTCAGGCGCTAGTGTGCCTACGCACACAGGTGGCGACTTTCCGCCTTCAGACCCTGCAGCGATACCTCTACGTCGAGCCTCCTCCTAGATGGTGTGCCCTGATGACGTATTTCCTCCGTCAGGTGCACGGCCTGAATTATGACGTGCAGCTCCTGTTTATAGAACAGCTGGGCCTCGGTGGCTCCTTGCAGGCGTTGCCCGTCTTTTACCAGGACCTGATCAAAGTCTGGAAAGTGGTCGCCTCGCGACGCAGCTCTCCCCCGTCAGGAGTAGCGGCTATCGTCAGAGAGCCGCTGCTCAGGAATCCGCCCCTCCGTCCTTTTCAGTGGTTGGCGGAGAGGAGGGCTGTGGCCGCAGGGGTGACCAGAATCGGGGACGTGCTGGGTGGCGGAGGACTGGGCTGGATGCTCCCGCAGGAGTTGGCGCGACGCGCGTCTGTGAGTGTCCAGGTCGCAGCCGATGCCATCCAAGACCTGAGAACGGTCGTGCTCGGACCCGACGTTATTTTGGGTCTTGAGGCGGCCCAGGTGCGCGGTGGTCTTCCATCTGAGCGTTCCCCTGTTCGGACGGAATTCCACATTGGCCCCAAGCCCCGAACCCTCCCTCGGGTGCTGGTGCCCCGCAATATGAGCCGCCTCGGGGACATGCCCTCTGTGCCTTTTGGCACGGCAAAGAGGAGCTTTTTGTACGGACTGCTGCTGCACACCTTCCATTTTCTCGCCCTTGTCCGTCGACCGGACACGCCCTGGCGTGCCTTGTTGCCGTCCGGCGGCGGAGGCCCCCGATGGGAGGCCCTCTACGGAGGTGTCCTCCCCCTTTCTATCGGAGACCTGGGTTGGAGGGTGTTGCATGCAGCAGTCCCTTATAATAAGAGGATGCATTGGTTCGCGGACTCTCAGGACACGTGCCCTTTTTGCGGTCTTGTGGAGTCCGTGGACCATGTATACATAGGGTGTTGTAGGCTGCACTCCCTTTTTAGTTATTTGAAAAACCTTTTATTGATGTTTTGTATGCACTTCAGCCCCACGCTCCTGATCTATGGGCACCCGGTGCGGAAGGGGGTCGGGAAGGAGGAGGACCTCCTCGTGAACCTGCTCCTGGGCCTGGCCAAGTTGGCCATTAACAGGTCCAGGCAGTGGGCGATCGACGGGGGAGTCCCGCCCGATTGTTTGTCCCTCTTCCGCGGCTACGTTCGCTGCCGGATGTCCCTGGAGAAGGAGCACGCGGTGTCTGCTGGCACTCTCGAGGCCTTCCGTGCTCGGTGGGCACCGCGGGGACTGGGGTGTTTTGTTGACCCCTTTAATCACATTTTGATTTAAAGTTTGTAAGTTTCCTTTAAACTTTGTTCTTGGTTTTACAGCTGACCTGAATTAGGGGCTGTGCCTGATTTATCCCAATTTTGTTGATTTGGTTTTCATTTAAAAGATTATCAAGAGTTCATCTTCTTACCGATCTCGTGGAGGCAATTGTAGATTCAGTTTGTTCCCTGATACTGAGGAGAGAAGGTGTGTGGTGTTGGTGTTGCTGATCCTCAGTGTTTCTGCTGCTGCTTTTGGGGTTGCTTCTGCTGTGTGCTGCTGCTGCTGCCCCTGCCCCTGTGGAGCAAAAGGAGAGAGAGGGAGAGAAGAAGAACAGCTTCTGTTGCTACAGGACAGGAAGGCCAGGAGGCCAGGACTGTGTCTAAAAACAACATCCTAGGTGGGTGTTCAACATCATTGTTTGTGTAAGGTGGAGGCAATAAAGGACTGTGTTTTGTAGGGGGAGGAAAGAAGACTGCAGGAAGGTTTGGGGAAGGAAGAGAGGGGTGTGTGTATGTGTGTGTGTGTGTGTGTGTGGTTAAAACCACATTTCTGCTACCCACCCAGCCCTTTCCCAGTAAAGGCCAGCGGTGGCTGGTGAAGACAACACCTCCCCCTGCAAGATCATCAGGCCCCCACCCACCGTCCATCCACCATCGAGGACACCCACCTGGACATTTACCCCTTTCCCTCCTGTGCCTCCCTGTCCTTTACTCCCCTCCCTCCTCTCCTCTCCTGTCTAAAAGAAGGGAGGTTATTTCTACCTCTCTCCCCCACCCCCTTCCCTCCCTAGGGAGGAAATATATATTAAAAGAAAAACAATATATATAATATATATATATTTAAAAAAAAACAAAACAAAATGGCCAATCCTTCCCGGGGTGGGCGTGGCTCTGGCCCTAAGGCCAATTCACCATCGCCTGTGGCCGGGCCCTCGAGGGCTAATGTGGAGGCGGTTTTGTCACCGGTGGCAGGGCCTCAAAAAAAGAAAACCTATGAGGGGGTGGCTGCTTCTGCGGCTCCAGCTGCTCCCGCTGCCCTGTCACCATTCCGCCTCCTCACCAGGGCCCTTGGGGTAAAGAGCTATGCTCACCCTGAAATGACAATAGAGGCCTGTGTAAAGGCTATGGCTGGGGTCGTCGGCCCCTCAGCCATTGTCGCAGCCTCTAAAATGTATGGGAAGGCCATATTCTTCTTGAGGTCCGAGCGGGCGGTGCACCTCGCCCTGCAAAAAGGACTCACTGTGGGCGGGACTTTTCTGGCGGATCCCCTTGAGGCCACCGCCCAGAGAATTATTATTTCAAACATCCCGCCCTTTCTGTCCAGTGAGCTCCTCCTCCCCCACCTTAATAAACTGAGGGAGGTCAGGTCGGGGGTTGGACCAATCCCGCTCGGCCTCAAAGACTCGGGCCTCCGCCATGTGTACTCCTTCCGGCGCCAGGTATTTGTCCGCTTGGCCTGGGAGGAGTGCCTGGAGGGGGCCTTTACTATCGGTTTCGAGGGGACCGCCTATCGGGTCTTCTGGACCGCGGAGGGCGTGCGGTGCCATGCTTGTAAGGAGGCGGGGCACGTGAGGAAGAACTGCCCCGCCTCCAAGGCCACGAGCCCCACCCAAGCGGCCGCAGCTGGCACCACCCCTCCTCCCCCCGCCACCACTCCATCTCCCTCCCCGCAAGGGGAGGCGACGCCGACAGCCACTGCCATCTCGGCTGCCGGTGAGGCGGGGGGAGAGCCCCCGCGCCGTAAGAAGGCGCGGAGGAAGACCCACAACCTGGAGGCGGCCCCTGAAACGCCCCAAAGCCCCCAGATACCTGCAGGCACCGGCTCGGGGGAAAAAACATCATCCGGCCCCGGCGTCGTGTCCGCGTGTGCTCCCGGGTCCGTGGGCGCTAAGGCGCCGAGTGCTGGGCCCGGTGTCGTCCCCGCGGGTGCTCCCGGGGCCGGCGGGGAAAAGACGCGGGACCCCGAGCCGGGGAATCAAACATCAAAAACCCAGAGTGTGGAGTGTCCGGGAGGGCTGGACAAGGAGGAGGGGGCCTTGGAAATGGAGGTCTCCCTAGCCCCCTGCCTGACCCGGAAGAGACGTCACGCTTCGGAGGACGAGGTGGGTGATGCCCAAACTGAAGAAGTTGGGTGTGTCCCTTCCCCCGATGAAGAGGTGGTGGCATCTCCACCAAGTAAAATCTCTCCCTGTCCTCTGGGGGAACTCAAAACGCCTACCCCTACCACTGTTACCCCCGTAAACCTGCTGCAGTCCCCTGAACAGGGCCCCTCGGGGGTCACTGAAGGCACCTCCCTTGAGGTGATGCCCGACTCAGGAACCCTCAATACCCCTGAGGTACCTTCTGGCTCGTCAGGGGACTGTAGCTTTCAAAATTTAACAAATGTTAACGGGTCATTGGGTGGCGGCGAAAAGGAGGGCCTTCCCGCTCCCTCCCAAACCTTAGCACTGGGCGTCCTAGTTTTAGGTCAGGAGCTTGTCCTGAGCTCCCCGGACGACCCGGTGCCGGGAGGAGAGCGGGCATCAGAACTGCCGCTGCCCTCTGACCCAAAACCTTTAGAGGAGACCAGAGAGGACCCCTCTGGCCTTGATCCTGGGGGTGGGATCGAGGTACAGGTGGGGCCAGCTGGCAGCTCCGAATCAGCCCCCGTACTCAATGCGGGGGAGGGGTCGGAAGCTGGAGGCGACGACCTGGAGGAGGACGGGGTGTCCATGGTGAGTGCTGGAGATTACGCTGAGTCGCTCTCAAGCGAGGCGGTGGATCCCCTGGTGCCCTCCACTGACTCCCCCCTCATCCCCCCCAAGGGAACTCCGGGACTTTTTGGCGAGTCATTGCGGTCGCCGAGACAGGGTTCAGTTGGCCTTGGACCGGTGGCATTCTTTTCCGCTGGTGTTCTGGTCCACTCGCGAGGCTCTCAAGTCTCCCGAGTTGGATAGGAACGCGCGGCGGAGGGTCCAAACGTTTCTCGCTGGGCTCCTGAAGGAGAGGAAGGACTAAAAAGTCCTCTTCTTCTTTTTAATGACTTAAGGTGAAGGTTTGATGTACCTTTGACAATGAAGACGACTATAGCCAGCCTCAACATCCGCGGCAGTAGGGGCGCACAGCGCAGGTTCCAGAACTTCTCGGTCCTCAGGGACGGGAATTATGTGTTGTGCTTCCTGCAAGAAACCCATACCGTTCCAGGAGACGAAGCCACGTGGCTCCTGGAGTGGCAAGGGGAGGTCTACATGAGTCACCTAGCCTCCAATTCGGGCAGGGTGGCTATCTTGTTGGCCCCGCATTTTCAGCCGGAGATCTTGGGGGTCAAGGAGCCGGTGCCAGGCTGGTTGCTGCACCTGACTGTGCGTCTGGGGGCGGCGGTGCTTCACTTTGTGAATGTGTACGCTCCCCTGGGCACGCAGCAGCAAGCGAGCTTCTTTGAAGAAGTGTCCACTCATCTTGGCCCCATCGACGCTGGCGAGTGCATCGTCCTCGGGGGGGATTTCAATTGCACCCTCGGGGTCCGGAACCGTCACGGTACCCCGCACTGCACGCGAGGTGTGAGTAAGTTGCGGGACCTGGTCAGGTCCTTCGACTTAGTGGACGTCTGGCGAAATCTCTATCCTGACTCCAGCGTGTTCACCTTTGTGTCACCTGGAGTCGGAGCTTCCAGACTCGACCGCCTTTACGTTTCGAAGGCGTACGTGTCCTGCATTCCGGCTGCTTCTATACAGCAGGTTCCGTGCACGGACCACCGTCTGGTGTGGGCGGAGCTCACTTCGTTCTGCGCTCGGACGGGGTCCGCGTACTGTCATTTTAATAACCTGTTGTTGGAAGACCAGCGGTTCCTGGACTCGTTCCGTCGCTTCTGGGCCGGCTGGAGAAGGAAGCGGGGTGGCTTCCCCTCCTTGAGGCTATGGTGGGACGTGGGCAAGACTCACGTCCGAGTTTTCTGTCAAGAGTACGCAAAGGGGTCGACAAAGAGACGCAAATCCAGGGTCGAGGAGTTGGAGAAGGAGGTGCTCGACCTGGAGGCACGTCTCCGTCAGCCCGACGCGGACCCGGCCCTGCGTTCGGTGTACGATGAGAAGAAGGGCGCGCTGCGGGACCTGCAACTGGTCGGGTCTCGGGGCGCGTTCGTGAGGTCGCGGATCCGGTTCCTCAAGGAGATGGACCGCGGCTCCCCCTTCTTCTACTCGCTGGAAAAAAGACACGGGGTCCATAAGCAGCTCTTTACGCTGCTGGCCGACGACGGATCCCTTGTCTCGGATCCGGAGGGCATCAGGGCCATCGCCCGAGATTACTACACTGCCCTGTTCTCTCCGGATCCGTCCAGTGAGGACGCTTGCAGAGTTTTGTGGGAGGACCTGCCGCAGGTCGGCCCGGAGTGCGCCGGAAAGCTCGACTCCCCTATAAGTCTGGGGGAGCTGACCGGCGCACTCGACGGTCTTTCTAGGGGCAAAACCCCGGGACTAGACGGGCTGACCGTGGAGTTCTTCAGGGCGTTCTGGGACGTCTTGGGGAGCGACTTCGCGGGGGTCCTGGGGGAGAGCATTGCTACCGGGGAGATGCCCCTTTCGTGGCGCAGGGCCGTGATTGCCCTGCTGCCGAAGAAGGGGGATCTCCGCCTTCTTAAAAACTGGCGCCCGGTCTCCCTCCTCAGCACGGACTACAAAATCTTCGCCCGAGCCATGTCTTCTTGGCTCGGCACCGTGCTGGACCACATGATCCACCCTGACCAGTCCTACACCGTCCCGGACCGAACCATTTATGATAACATCCATCTGGTCCGGGACATCATCCACCATTCCCAGAGGGCTGGTCTGTCGAGCGCCTTCCTGTCTCTCGATCAGGAGAAGGCGTTCGACAGGGTGGATCACGAATACTTACTCGGAACTCTGCGAGCTTTTGGGTTCGGGACGCATTTTGTCGCCCGGATCCGACTTCTGTACACCGCCGCGGAGTGTCTAGTGAAGGTTAACGGGTCCCTGACGGCGCCCCTTCGCTTTGGGAGAGGGGTACGTCAGGGCTGCCCCCTGTCTGGCCAGTTGTATTCTATCTGCGTGGAGCCTTTCCTGCGCCTCTTGCGGAGGAGGTTGTCGGGATTGGTTCTGCGCGGGCCGGGCATCGGGGTGGTCCTTTCGGCTTACGCCGATGACGTGCTCCTTATGTTTAGTGACCCGGCTGACCTGCGGAGGATGCGCGAGTGCCAGGAGGTCTACTCTGCCGCTTCTTCTGCCAGGATCAACTGGGGTAAGTGTTCTGGACTTCTGGTCGGTCAGTGGCAGATGGATCCCCTACCCGAGGAGCTCAGGCCTTTCACCTGGAGCAGGACCAGCCTCCTCTACCTGGGGGTCCATCTCTGCCCCGCTGAGGAATCCTGGCCGGCAAACTGGCAGGAACTGGAGACGAAAGTCACCGCTCGCCTGCGGCGCTGGACAGGACTGCTCCGAGTGCTATCTTACCGGGGTCGAGTTCTGGTCATAAACCAGCTGATCGCCGCCATGTTGTGGTATCGGCTGGTCACTTTGACCCCTCCCCCGGACTTTGTCACAAGAATCCAGAGATTGTTAGTCGACTTCTTCTGGGACAAAAGATTGCACTGGGTCGCTACCGAGGTTCTGAGTCTCCCGCTTAGGGAGGGTGGTCAGGCGCTAGTGTGCCTACGCACACAGGTGGCGACTTTCCGCCTTCAGACCCTGCAGCGATACCTCTATGTCGAGCCTCCTCCTAGATGGTGTGCCCTGATGACGTATTTCTTCCGTCAGGTGCACGGCCTGAATTATGACGTGCAGCTCCTGTTTATAGAACAGCTGGGCCTCGGTGGCTCCTTGCAGGCGTTGCCCATCTTTTACCAGGACCTGATCAAAGTCTGGAAAGTGGTCGCCTCGCGACGCAGCTCTCCCCCGTCAGGAGTAGCGGCTATCGTCAGAGAGCCGCTGCTCAGGAATCCGCCCCTCCGTCCTTTTCAGTGGTTGGCGGAGAGGAGGGCTGTGGCCGCAGGGGTGACGAGGATCGGGGACGTGCTGGGTGGCGGAGGACTGGGCTGGATGCTCCCGCAGGAGTTGGCACGACGCGTGTCTGTGAGTGTCCAGGTCGCAGCCGATGCCATCCAAGACCTGAGAACGGTCGTGCTCGGACCCGACGTTATTTTGGGTCTTGAGGTGGCCCAGGTGCGCGGTGGTCTTCCGTCTGAACGTTCCCCTGTTCGGACAGAATTCCACATTGGCCCCAAGCCCCGAACCCTCCCTCGGGTGCTGGTGCCCCGCAATATGAGCCGCCTCAGGGACATGCCCTCTGTGCCTTTTGGCACGGCAAAGAGGGGCTTTTTGTACGGACTGCTGCTGCACACCTTCCATTTTCTTGCCCTTGTCTGTCGACCAGACATGCCCTGGCGTGCCTTGTTGCCGTCCGGCGGCGGAGGCCCCCGATGGGAGGCCCTCTACGGAGGTGTCCTCCCCCTTTCTATCGGGGACCTGGGTTGGAGGGTGTTGCATGCAGCAGTCCCCTATAATAAGAGGATGCATAGGTTCACGGACTCTCAGGACACGTGCCCTTTTTGCGGCCTTGTGGAGTCCGTGGACCATGTATACATAGGGTGTTGTAGGCTGCACTCCCTTTTTAGTTATTTGAAAAACCTTTTATTGATGTTTTGTTTGCACTTCAGCCCCACGCTCCTGATCTATGGACACCCGGTGAGGAAAGGGGTCGGGAAGGAGGAGGACCTCCTCGTGAACCTGCTCCTGGGCCTGGCCAAGTCGGCCATTAACAGGTCCAGGCAGCGGGCGATCGACGGGGGAGTCCCGCCCGATTGTTTGTCCCTCTTCCGTGGCTATGTTCATTGCCGGATGTCCCTGGAGAAGGAGCACGCGGTGTCTGCTGGCACTCTCGAGGCCTTCCGTGCTCGGTGGGCACCGCGTGGACTGGGGTGTTTTGTTGACCCCTTTAATCACATTTTGATTTAAAGTTTGTAAGTTTCCTTTAAACTTTGTTCTTGGTTTTACAGCTGACCTGAATTAGGGGCTGTGCCTGATTTATCCCAATTTTGTTGATTTGGTTTTCATTTAAAAGATTATCAAGAGTTCAAATCTCACAATGGTAAACTATGAAACAATTTAATAGATTATCAAGAGTTCAAATCTCTCAACGGCAAACTATAAAACAATGTAACTTCATCTGAAACAGATGGAAACGTGTTTGTACTCAAAAGAGTTACCTGGGCAAGTGAAGACCCCAGGCGGCCTCCCGCAAAAGCATGAAACCTCATCACAAACAGTCACGATGAGGTTTCATGAGGGATTTAAAATTTTCATAATATTTTCAAATAAAAGTAATGGACATATCCCAGCTCATGCAACAAAGTCACAGGTCAGGAAAATTTTTTGTAACCTTTAAAAAATTTTTTATAACTTCAACCAATCTCCCTGAGGCGGCACTTTGCCTCAGGGAGATCTGTGCGTGTGCCCGAAACAGCTCACTCCCGGCTCAAGGAATCCGACCCCACCCCCCCTACCCCCACACAGGAAGCGCTCAGCGCATGATCTGCATAAAATGGGGGCGCTGATCAGGAACCTGCCCACCTGCACCCGCTCCTGCACAACCCCCCCACCGATGGGTGGAAAATGCTGCCCCATAAATCTTATAAGTAGGACATGAAATTAATTCCCCAGTAATGATATATCAGTATAAATCATTGGCTGGGCTGCCGTATAGTATGAAAACACTGCAGATTCTGGAAATCTGTGGAAATACTCAGCTGGTCAGGGAGCATCTGTGGAAAGAAATAATTTGATGACCTTTCATCAGGACTAGGAAAGGTTAGCAAATTACTAGGTTTTAAGCAAATGAAAGAAGTGAGAGTTGGAAAAAGATCAAAAGGGTTGGTTGGTGATAGGGTGGAAGACAGGAGAGATTAAATGACAAAAGAAATGCTAAAGGGAGTGGTAATGAGACAAGCAAAGAAACAAAAGTTATGTCTAGAGGAGGTGTAAGTGGCAAATGGATGAACAGCTGCTGGCCAAAAGCAGAGAAAGGGGAAAACAAGACAATAAACTAAAGCTTGCAATGCCAGTACCACTGTGTTGAACATCTACGTATCAACTCCTGCAAGGGATCCACTGGGTACATATGCAGGATATCCCTGACAGCTGCTCACCACTGCATTAAAGTCACCAATGCTATGTTCAAGAGGGCCAGAGGTTTTGTACATTACTACACTGATCCTAGACAGGTGCCGAGGTCTATTGGCTTTGAGGCCATTGCAGGCTTTCCACAGGTGCAGGGTGCAATCAATTTCACTCATGTGGCAAACACAGCTCCTCGGACCAGCCTACTGCCTTCATAAACAGAAAGAGGTTCGACTTGATCAATGTGCAAGTAGTATCCAACTTGCAGGTGTGTTTCTGGTTTTCCAGGAGTACTCAAAATGCCTAAACATTTTGACACTTCCAGGCGCCAGAGCTGTTCCAGCCCCATGTACTTTGGTAGGTTTTATGTGAGCTCTTCAAGCAATACACATCACTGATTTGTTGGGTTCCTGTGGGTCTTGGCAGTGATACCACTGTGACAGGATTTGAATATAACTGGTCTAAGTTTACAAGGAGTTTGAGTGTACTTCCTCTGCAGCACCTTTTGTGGTAATCTGAGGTGCAATACACCTTTAAGAGAATGTGAGCAGATTGACAATGTGACTGTATTACCCAATTGCTGTGTAGCATGGGCTACAATGATAATGAAACAAAAACAGAAAATGCTGGAAAATGCAACAGGTCTGACAGTATCTGTGGGGAGAGAAACAGAGTTAACGTTTTGAGTCCGTATGACCCTTCTTCAGAGCTAAAGAGAAGAAGAGAACTCTACTTCATGTTAGTGCTCTGTTACCTGTGTAAATAAATAGCATGTGTTTCATCTTACATTGGTCTCTGCATCTGCAGTATATTATCGTCAACTCACCCAGTGGAGATAGGTGTGCAACTGTGTACGCAAGCTAAGTGACCCAACAATAAAACATAACAACTGGTGATGAGGCAAAACACGACCAGCCAATGACATCAAGAAAAGCCGTGAAAATTCCACTGAAGTGAATCAGCCGTGCCTTTCAGGCCGATTGTAAGTACAGCCCTCACCATAGTCGTCAAAGTTACCTCTCTCCAGTATGCCACAGTTTGGCCTCATCGAACCGTTTGATTGGACCACCGATGACTGGTCACATTATATCGAATGCCTTGCATTCTTCTTTTTGGCCAATAACATATCGAGGGAGGAGAAGAGGTGGGCGAGCCTCATATTGATATGTGGCAGTAAATCATACAGGCTAATTTGTAGTCTAATGGCACCTAACACCCCAGATTCCAGGAGCTTTGACGAATTGGTAAATCTTGTGAAAAGCCACTTTCAGCTGAAACCCTCGGTAGCAACGCAATGTTTTAAATTCAATTCAAGGTGTTACACCTCTGGCGAGACAGTCACTTGCAACGTGACAATTTAAAGCAACTGGCAGAGCACTGTGAGTTCAGGATGTCGATTGATGATGTTAAAAGACCGATTAGTATGTGGGATTAACGAAGATGCCATTCAAAAAAGTTTGTTGTCAGAAATGAATTTAGACTTCAGCAAGGTGCTGAAGTTGGCGCTCGCAATGGAGACGCAGTCAGAGATTCAGAAGCAATCAGAGGAGCACAAAATGGTGCCATCCTTCACATCGGGAGGGAGGCACTGTTTAGAACTGGCAACTTCCAAACCCACAACCATTGCCTTCCAGAAGGACAAGGGCAGCAGATAGATGGGAACAAAACCACCTGGAAGTTCCCCTCCAAGTGACTTAACATCCTCACTTGGAAATATATCACCGTTTCTTCACTGTGGCTGGGTCAAAATCCTGGAACTCCCTTCCTAAAGCACTGTGGGTGTACCTACACCACAAAGAACAAAGAAAAGTACAGCACAGGAACAGGCCCTTCGGCCCTCCAAGCCTGCACCGATCATATTGCCCTTCAAACTAACACATTTTGCACTTCCGGGGTCCGTATCCTTCTATTCCCATCCTACTCATGTATTTGTCAAGCTGCCTCTTAAACACCACTATCGTACCTGCTTTCACCACCTCCTCTGGCAGCGAATTCCAGACACTCACTACCCTCTGCGTAAAAAAACTTGCCCCGCACATCTCCTCTAAAGTTTTCTCCTCTCACCTTAAATCTATGTCCCCTAGTAATTGACTCTTCCACCTGGGAAAAAGCTTCTGACTATGTACTCTGTCCATGCCATTCATAATTTTGTAAACTTCTTTCAATTCGCCCCTCAATCTCCGTCGCTCTGGTGAGAACAATCCGAGTTTCTCCAACCTCTCCTCATAGCTAATAACCTCCAGACCAGGCAGCATCCTGGTAAACCTCCTCTGCACCCTCTCCAACGCCTCCATATCCTTCCGGTAATGTGGCGACCAGAATTGCACACAATATTCCAAGTGTAGCCTAACCAAGGTTCTATACAGCTGCAGCATGACTTCCCAGCTTTTATACTCAATACCCCTGCCAATGAAGGCAAGCATGCCATATGCCTTCCTGACTACCTTATCCACCTGCGTTGCCACCTTCAGGGACCTGTGAGCCTGTACACCCAGATCCCTCCGCCTGTCGATGTACTTAAGGGTTCTGCCATTTACTGTATAATTCCTGCCTGTATTAGACCTTCCAAAATGCATTACCTGGCATTTGTCCGGATTAAACTTCATCTGCCATTTCTCCGCCCAAGTATTCAACCGATCTATATCCCGTTGTATCCTTTGACATTCCTCTTCACTATCGGAAACTCCTCCAACCTTAGTCTCTGCAAACTTACTAATTAGCCCAGTTACATTTTCCTCCAAATCATTTACGTATACTACAAACAGCAAAGGTCCCAGCACTGATCCCTGCGGAACACCACCAGTTACAGCTCTCCATTCAGAAAAGCACCCTTCCACTGCTACCCTCTGTCTTCTATGACCAAGCCAATTCTGTATCCATCCTGCCAGCTCACCTCTGATCCCATGCAACTTTACCTTCTGTACCAGTCTGCCATGAGGGACCTTGTCAAAGGCCTTACTGAAATCCATGTATATAACATCCACTGCCCTTCCATTGTCGACCATCTTTGTCACTTCCTCGAAAAACTCGATCAAGTTAGTGAGACACGACCTGCCCTTCACAAAACCATGCTGCCTCTCACTAATATGCCCATTTGCTTCCAAACGGTAGTAAATCCTGTCACGAAGAAACTTCTTCAATAATTTCCCTACCACTGACATAAGGCTCACCGGTCTGTAATTTCCTAGATTATCCCTGCTACCCTTCTTAAACAATGGAACAACATTGGCCATTTTCCAGTCCTCTGCGACCTCACCCGTAGCCAGTGAGGATACAAAGATTTCTGTCAAGGCCCCAGCAATCTCCTCCCTTGCCTCCCTCAGTGCTCCGGGGTAGATCCCATCTGGCCCTGGGGACTTATCCACCTTAATATTCTTCAAGACGCCTAACACCACCTCTTTTTTGATCTCAACATGATCCAGGTTATCTACACATTCTTCCCTAGACAAATCGACTGCTAAGTCCTTCTCTTTGGTGAATACTGATGAGAAGTACTAATTTAGTATCTTTCCCTTTCCTTCTGGCTCCACACACAGATTCCCACCTCTGCCCCGAGTGGGCTTATCCTTTCCCTGGCTACCCTCTTGCCCTTTACATATGTATAAAAGGCCTTGGGATTTTCCTTAATCTTGGTTACCAATGACTTTTCATGACCCCTTCTAGCCCTCCTGACTCCTTGCTTAAGTTTCTTCCTACTTTCTTTATATGCTCCACGGGCTTCATCTGTTCCCAGCCTTCTAGCCCTTATGAATGCTTCCCTTTTCTTTTTGACTAATCTCACAATATCCTTCGTTATCCAAGGTTCCTGAAACTTGCCATACTTATCCTTCAGCCTAGCAGGAACATGCCAGTCCTGAATTCTTATCAACTGACGTTTGAAAGCCTCCCACATGTCAGTTGTTGATTTGCCCTCAAACATCTGCCTCCAGTCTAGATTCCTCAGTTCCTGTCTAATATTGTTATAATTAGCCTCCCCCCATTAAGCATCTTAACCCGAGGACTCCTGTTATCCATATCCACCAAACCCTTGAAACTTGCTGAATTATGGTCACTTTTCCCGAAATGCTCCCCTACTGAAACTTCGACCACCTGGCCGGGTTCATTCCCTAATACCAGGTCCAGTATTGCCCCTTCCCTAGTTGGGTTATCTACATATTGTCTCAGGAAGCCCTTCTGGATGCACCTTACAAATTCTGCACCATCCAAACCCCTAGCACTAAATGATGCCCAGTCAATATAGGGAAAGTTCAAATCACCCACCACAACAACCCTATTGCTTTTACATCTTTCCAAAATCTGCCTGCATAACTGTTCCTCAATCTCCCGCTGGCAATTGGGAGGCCTATAGTAAACCCCCAACATTGTGACTGCACCCTTCCTATCCCAGAGCTCTACCCATGTTGCCTCGCTGCATGAGCCCTCCGAGGTGTCCTCCTGTCATACAGCTGTGATAGTCCCCTTAACCAGCAGTGCAACTCCCCCACCTCTTCTATATCCCTCTCTATCCTGTGAAATATCTAAATCCTGGAACGTTTATCTGCCAAACCTGTCCATCCTTCAACCAAGTCTCTGTAATAGCAATAACATCATAGTCCCAAGTACTAATCCAAGCTCTAAGCTTATCTGTCTTGCCTGTTATACTTCTCGCATTGAAACAAATACATTTCAGACCCTCAGTCCCACTGTGTTCAGTAATTTCTCCCTGCCTGCCCTTCCTCTCTGTCCTACTGGCCATATTCACTAGTTGCCAGTCATTTATTTCACCTGCTGACCTATTGCTCTGGTTCCCACACTCCTGTCATGCTAGTTTAAACCCTCCCGAGTGACACTAGCAAAACTCGCAGCCAGGATATTGGTGCCCCTTCAGTTTAGATGCAACCCGTCCTTTTTGTACAGGTCCCACCTGCCCCAGAAGAGATCCCAATGATCCAGATATCAGAAACCCTCTCTTCTACACCGTCTGTTCAGCCACATATTTAGCTGCACTGTCTTCCTATTTCTAATCTCACTGGCATGTGGCACAGGGAGTAATCCTGAGATTACAACCCTATAGGTCCTGTTTTTTAACTTTCTGACTAGCTCCCTGAATTCCCGCTGCAGGACCTCGTCACTCTTCCTGCCTATGTCGTTAGTACCAATGTGTACCACGACCTCTGGCTGTTCTCCCTCCCCCTTCAGAATGTCCCATACCCGATCAGAGACATCCTGGACCCTGGCACCAGGGAGGCAACGTACCATCCTGGTGTCTCTTTCAGTACCACAGAAGCGCCTATTTGAGCCCCTGACTATAAAGTCCCCTGTGACAATTGCTCTTCTGTGCTGAACAACAGAGCCAGCCCTGGTACCACTGCTCTGGCTAATTCTGTTGTTTTCCCCTGATAGGCCATCCCCCCAACAGTATCCAAAACGGTATACCTGTTCGAGAGGTGGACAGCCACAGGGGATTTCTGCACTGACTACCTGCCCCTTCCAGCGGTGACCCATCTATCTGTCTGTACCTTGGGTGTGACTACGTCTGTAAAACTCCTGTCAATGACACTTTCCGCCACCTGAATGCTCCTAAGTGCATCCAACTGCTGCTCCATTCGATCCATGCGGTCTGTGAGGAGCTGCAATTGGGTACACTTCCTGCAGATGTAGTTGTCTGGGCCACTTGAAGCGTCATAGATTTCCCACATCCCACAGGTGAAGCACTTCAACCCAGCAACTATCATTTCTAGAACTATTTAATAAATTAATTTAAATCTAATAACTGCTTATTGACTCCATATTAACAATACATTCCCTAGGGCTAGATTTCTATTATAAATGCTAAATTCTAAGAACAGTAATCCCCTACTTCTGGTCTAGATACCCTCTACTTATTAATTAATATCCAGGCTTGGGCTGACAAGTGGCAAGTAACATTCGTACCACACAAGTACCAGGCAATGACCATCTCAAACAAGAGAGAATCCAACCATTATCCCTTGATGTCCAATGGCATTGGATAGAGGATTGGTTAACCAACAGAAAGCAGAGAGTCGGAATAAATGGGTCTTTTTCTGGATGGCAAGCTGTAACTAGTGGGGTGCCACAGAGTTCGGTCCTTGGGCCCCAACTATTTACAATCTATATTAATGACTTGGATTCAGGGATAGAAGATACTATAGCTAAATTTGCAGATGACACCAAAATAGGTGGGAAAGTAAGTCACAATGAAGAAATAAGAAATTTACAAATGGATATGGACAGGTTAGGTGAACGGGCCAAAATTTGGCAGATGGAGTTTAACGTGGATAAGTGTGAGGTTATACATTTTGGTCGGAAGAATAAAAAGGCGACTTATCATTTAAATGGAGAGGAACTTCAGAATGCTTCAGTGCAGAGGGATCTGGGTGTCCTCGTGCATGAATCGCTGAAAGCTAGTATGCAGGTACAGCAGGTAATAAGGAAGGCAAATGGAATTTTGGCATTTATTGCTAAAGGAATAGAGTATAAAAATAGGGAAGTGTTGTTGCAACTGTACAAGGCATTGGTGAGACCGCACCTGGAGTACTGTGCACAGTTTTGGTCCCCTTACTTGAGGAAGGATGTAGTTGTACTGGAGGCAGTTCAGAGGAGGTTCACTAGATTGATTCCAGAGATGCGGGGCTTGTCTTATGAGGAGAGATTGAGCAGTTTAGGCCTATACTTGCTCGTGTTTAGAAGGATGAGAGGAGATCTAATTGAGATATAAGACAAAGTAGAGATGGAGTAGATGTTTCCCCTTGTGGCGCATTCTAGAATGAGAGGCTATAGTTTTAGGCTAAGGGGTAGTCGATTTAAATCAGAAATGAGGAGGAATTATTTTTCTCAAAGGGTCGTGAACCTGTGGAATTCACTACCTCAGAGTGCAGTGGACGTTGGGACTTTGAATGAATGTAATGAGGAGATAGATAGCTTTTTAGTTAGTAATGGGTTGAAAGGTTATGGAGAGAGGGTGGGAAATTGGCGTTGAGGCCGAAATGAGATCAGCCATGATCGTAATGAATGGCGGGGCAGGCTCGAGGGGCTGAATTGCTGACTCCTGCTCCTAGTTCTTATGTTCTTATGTCAGAGCAGGTCAAAGGCCAGGAATCCTGCGACGAGTAACTCACCTCCTGACTCCCTAAAGCCTGTCCACCATCGACAAGGTACAAGTCAGGAGTGTGATGGAATACTCCCCTCTTGCCTGGAAATAGTGCAGCTCCAACAACACTCAAGAAGCTTGACACCATCCAGGACAAAGCAGCCCACATGACTGGCACCACATCCATAAACACTCACTCCCTCCACCACTGACACACAGTAGCAGTAGTGTGTACCTCCTACAGGATGCACTGCAGGAATTCACCAAGGCTCCTTAGACAGCACCTTCCAGACCCACGACCACTACCATCTGGAAGGATAAGGGCAGCAGATAGATGGGAATACCACCACCTAGAAGTTCCCCTCCAAGTTACTCACCATCCTGACTTGGAAATATATCACTGTGTCTTCACTGTCGCTGGGTCAAAATCCTGGAACTCCCTCCATAACATCACTGTGGGTGTACCCACACCACATGGTCTGCAGCAGTTCAAGAAGGCAGCTCACCACCACCTTCTCAAGAGCAACTAAGGATGGACAATAAATTCTGGCCCAGCCAGTGAAGCCCAAATCCCATGAATGAATGAAAAAATTAGTTTATCTTAAATTTTTTGGATGTCATTAATAAATTTAAGAATTTCTATCACTTAAATAAGCCTCAGTGACTCTGGATTCGGCCTTATTTCTTAGCAGTGTAGGGTGATATTGTTGGCCTATTTCCAGATTATACAGCCGCATATCCAGTTTTTTTTGTTTTATTCTGGTGCTATGAATGATCTCCAGAACTTAAGCCTGCTATGAAGTAAGACAGAGTCAACATGCATGTCAATAGTATGCCTGTCTCTTTATAGGGTATGTGGAACATTCCTTATTCCAGTCCTACTCCGGCCCCCTTCCACAACTCTTTCTCCAGTACATCGATGATTACTTCGGTGCCGCTTCATGCTTTCGTCGGGACTTGGAAAAACTTATTAATTTTGCTTCCAATCTCCACCCCTCCATCATTTTCACGTGGTCCATCTCTGACACTTCCCTTCCCTTCCTTGACCTCTCTGTCTCAATCTCTGGTGATAGACTGTCCACCAATATCCATTACAAACCCACCGACTCCCACAGCTACCTCGACTACAGCTCCTCACACCCCGCTTCCTGTAAGGATTCCATCCCATTCTCTCAGTTCCTTCGCCTCCGTCGCATCTGTTCCGATGATGCCACCTTCAAAAACACTTTCTCTGACATGTCCTCCTTCTTCCTTAACCGAGGTTTTCCACCCATGGTCGTTGACAGGGCCCTCAACCGTGTCCGGTCCATCTCCCGCGCATCCGCCCTCACGCCTTCTCCTCCCTCCCAGAAACATGATAGGTCCCCCTTGTCCTCACTTATCACCCCACCAGCCTCTGCATTCAAAGGATCATCCTCCGCCATTTCCGCCAACTCCTGCATGATGCCACCACCAAACACATCTTCCCTTCACCCCCCCTATCGGCATTCTGTAGGGATCGCTCCCTCCGGGATACCCTGGTCCACTCCTCCATCACCACCTACTCCTCAACCCCCTCCTATGGCACCACCCCATGCCCACGCAAAAGATGCAACACCTGCCCCTTCACTTCCTCTCTCCTCACCGTCCAAGGACCCAAACACTCCTTTCAAGTGAAGCAGCATTTCACTTGCATTTCCCCCAACTTAGTCTACTGCATTCGTTGCTCCCAATGTGGTCTCCTCTACATTGGAGAGACCAAACGTAAACTGGGCGACCGCTTTGCAGAACACCTGCGGTCTGTCCGCAAGAATGACCCAAACCTCCCTGTCGCTTGCCATTTTAACACTCCACCCTGCTCTCTTGCCCACATGTCTGTCCTTGGCTTGCTGCATTGTTCCAGTGAAGCCCAACGCAAACTGGAGGAACAACACCTCATCTTCCGACTAGGCACTTTACAGCCCTCCGGACTGAATATTGAATTCAACAACTTTAGGTCGTGAGCTCCCTCCCCCATCCCCTCCCCCTTTCTGTTTCCCCCTTCCTTTTTTTTCCAATAAATTATATAGATTTTTCTTTTCCCACCTATTTCCATTAGTTTTAAATATGTTAAAATCTTTTATGCACTCCCCACCCCCACTAGAGCTATACCTTGAGTGCCCTACCATCCATTCTTAATTAGCACATTCGTTTAGATAATATCACCAACTTTAACACCTATGTGTTCTTTTGTTCTATTGTTGTTGACATCTTTTGATGATCTGCTTCTATCACTGCTTGTTTGTCCCTACAACCACACCCCCCCTCCACTTCTCTCTCTCTCTCTCTCTCTCCGCTCCCCCCCCCCCCGCCCCCCCCAACCTTAAACCAGCTTATATTTCAACTCATTCTTGGACTCGAACTTAAGTTCTGTCGAAGGGTCATGAGGACTCGAAACGTCAACTCTTTTCTTCTCTGCCGATGCTGCCAGACCTGCTGAGTTTTTCCAGGTAATTCTGTTTTTGTGTTGTCAATAGGATTATTTAACGTAGATGACCTGGGCAAACCTCCCCTTGTGCTGATAGAAAGTATACTTCATTTGGCTTAACTGCTGCATGAAGATTTTATTTCCCTGAACTCGAGCAACAATGAAATTAATGCATTGCAGCTGAGTCTGAATCTGCCCTCACTTGATGTCAATGCCCAAATTCTTGCCAGTAGGGAACTGCTGAAAAATGATGAGGAACAGCAATTCTGGTTGATTTCTCTTCCCCATCCAAGTTTACGGATGTTAACTATAGAGTCCTCATTGCTATAAACTAAAAGCAAAATACTGCGGATGCTGGAAATCTGGAAGAAAAACAGAAAATGCTGGAAGAACTCAGCAGATCTGACAGCATCTGTGGAGAGAGAAACAGAGTTAATGTTTCGAGTTTGTATGGGCAGAGTTGAAACATTAACTCGGTTTTTCTCTCCACAGATGCTGTCAGACCCGCTGAGTTCTTCCAGCATTTTCTGTTTTTCTTCCGCATTCTCATTGCTGCCTGTCTGGGATCATTTAAGACCATAAGACATAGGAGCAGAAATTAGGCCATTCGGCCCATCGAGTCTGTTCCGCCATTCAATCATAGCTGACAAGTTTCTCAATCCCATTCTCCCATCTTCTCCCCATAACCTTTGATCCCCTTACCAATCAAGAACCTATCTATCTTGGTTAACGCAGAACAAGAGAGGGATTTGTTTGTAAATCAAGATTTTTCTGATCTATAGGACTTGTTAGTACATTAGATGGTGTAATAGTCCACTGAGTCATCAGAAAAGTTTGAGTTGGTTCATTTCTTAGGATTTTTGATTTGAATAGAACCATAGAACCATAGAACACTATAGCACAGAAAACAGGCCATTCGGCCCTTCTAGTCTGTGCTGAAATATTATTCCGCTAGTGCCATTGACCTGCACCTAGTCCATAACCCTCCAGACCTCTCCCATCCAAGTATCTATCTAATTTATTCTTAAAACTTAAGAGTGAGCCCACGTTTACCACGTCAGATGGTAGCTCGTTCCACACTCTCACCAGTCTCTGAGTGAAGAAATTCCCCCTAATGTTCCCCCTAAACCTTTCCCCTTTCACCCTAAAGCCATGTCCTCTCATGTTTATTTCTCCTGATCTAAGTGGAAAGAGCCTACTCACATTTACTCAGGCTATACCCCTCATAATTTTGTAAACTTCTATCATATCTCCCCTCATTCTTCTATGCTCCAAGGAATAAAGTCCTAACCTGTTTAATCTTTCCCTGTAACTCAACTCAAGACCCGGCAACATCCTAGTAAATCTTCTCTGCACTCTCTCAATCTTACTGATATCCTTCCTGTAGTTAAGCGACCAGAACTGCACACACTGAAAGTTATTTTTTTAAAAAGTAACACAGCCATGTGTGTCACCAAGTGAGTGCTCTGGTTTTGGCCAAATCCATAATGTTGAAAAAAAGTCCCGATCTTTTGATACCGCTGTTGGAAAACATTCCTTTTCTTTTTGTCCACAGCTTAAATTGTGCCTTGCTAAAAGCTTTCTGGATAGTAGTTCAGTAATTGCATGTAGATTAGACAGGAAACTCTAACAGCACTAGTGATGTATCTCAGTCTGTGTTATCAAAAAACAACATATCAGACTCTGTCTTCACAGGAAGAAAATCCTGAGTAATCAAAAACATATTAATCCAATTGGCTCCTATAGGCAGCACAGGACGCTGATTGTATAGTCAGGCTGATAAAACATTTCAGAGCTTTACTTCCCATTAGCAGCAGAGAGAGGGAAATTTTCTGTATTGTGTGTTTTGAAACAAAAAGTGTCTGCTTTGTTCTTAGGGCTACATATTAACAAAGACCCTCAAGCTAAGGAATTATGCCCAAAAAATCGAGCTGTTATTAATCTGTATGTATGTGTAAAACTCATCAGAAACAATCTGCAGTAGCAATAGGAATTGTGGTTATGCCAAACGTTTAATCTCTTGAAATCGTCAATAAATTCAATTATTTGAACGTTTTATTCTTGTAAACACAATAGGAAGTTTACTTATGATAAACTGACATTATGTGATCCCACTTTGATGTTCATTTGAAGATACTAAAAATGAAAATGTAAGACATGGCCTGGTATTTTGACTATCATGGTACAGTTTGTGTTGCTGTAGGAATCAGCCTCACCACAAGTCACCCTTTCAGCCTCAGACCAATCCACATTTTGCATGTGGTAAGTAAAAACAGAGTACTATCTTAGACATAAGGAAATCTGGAAATCCAAAGTCTGAGTAAAATCATATCATATTCACACACATTTTGTTGACCAGTTACGACAACTTTAATGCTTATGAACAGGATGGGGAGATTTCTGTTCCTGATCTTGAAGTGTTATGAAGTGAGGCCACCAAGAGAGATGAGAAATGATTTTGAAAGTAAAATGAAATTTACCTAAGGTTCTGTTAAACAAATATTGAATTATTTCCTCTGTGAATTTATGTTTTGACTGCAAATAACAAACCAAAATTAATCTTAGATTAATGCATACATTACTCTAAAATATTAGATGCTGTTATGATCTCGAGGGAGACCATTAACGTTAAAAAAGAAATTTGAATTCTCAGTTATTAACTGAAAGAATTACGCCACAAGGTTTCGCATTTTAAACAAAAACTTCTACTGCACAAGAGTTAAACAAAACAAGTACCACTAACTTAACTGTACATCTCGTAAACGCTTATTCCTTAAGCCCAAAAATCTTACCTTAAAATAAAGCCACTCCTATCTTGCCTGACCTTCCGACTCGGGCCAGCTGGATCACTCCAGGGGCAGGTCAGTTAAAGGTAAGTAAGCCACGCCCCATTTTTATGGCAGTAGCTATTGGGTCAGGCCTGGAGGAGTTCGGTTGGGTTGGGTCGAGTTGGTTTGGTGTGTAAGGTGATGTATTTTGGTAGGAAGAACATGGACAGACAATATAAAATAAGGGATGAAATTTTGAAGGGGGTGCAGGAACAGAAAGACCTGGGCGTATATGTGTATAGACCATTGAAGGTGGCAGGACAGGTGGAGAGAGCAGTTAATAAAGCATATGGTATCCTGGGCTTTATTAATTGGGGCATAGAGTACAAAAGCAAGGAGGTTATGCTGAATTTATATAAGACACTCATTAGACCTCAGCTGGTATATTGTGTACAGTTCTGGGTGCCACATTATAGGAAAGATGTGAACACATTGGAGAGGGTCCAGCAGAGGTTTACAAGAATGGTTCCAGGGATGAGAAACTTCAGCTATGAGGATAGATTGGAGCGGTTGGGACTGTTCTCCTTGAAGAGAAGGCAGCTAAGAGGAGATTTGATAGAGATGTTCAAAATCATGAGGGGGCTGGACACTGTAGATAGGGAGAAATGGTTCCTGCTCGGAAAAGGATCAATAACGAGAGGGCTCAGATGTAAAGCGATTCGCAAAAGAAGCAAATGTGACGTGAGAAAAAACTTTTTCACACAATGAGTGGTTAGGGTTTGGAATGCACTGACTGGAAGTGTGGTGGAGGCAGGTTCAATTGAGGCATACAAGGGAGCATCAGATGATTATTTGAATAGAAACAATGTGCAGGAGTACGGGGAAAAGGCAGGAGAATGGCACGAGGTCATAATGCTCATTTGGAGAGCCAATGCAGACACGATGGGCTGAATGGCCTCCTTCTATACCGTTAAAATTCTGTGATTCTGTGGGTTGGGTCAGGCCTGGGGTTGCTGGGGGTCAGGTCAGGCCATACCAGGCCAGACTGGGTGGGGGGCGTTGGGTCAGGTCGGGCCAGGATGTGGATGTGTCAGGCCGGCGGGTGGAGGCTGGGCATGGGAGAGATGCCAAGTTGGGTTGGGTTGAGGGGGGAGGTTAGTCAGATGGGTACTGTGTGGGATGAGTCCCATGGTGGGGGAGGGGTAGTTGGGGGGTAGTCCCGTGGGACGGTGGGGGTGGAGTGGGGTGAGTCTCGTGTGGAGTCAGGGTGGGTCAGTACTGTATTTATAGGGGAGGCGATGGCATGGTGGTATTGTTGCTGGACTAGTAATCCAGAGACCCAGGGTAATGCTCTGGGAATCCTGCCACAACAGATGGTGGAATTTGAATTCAATAAAAATCTGGAATTAAATGTCTGATGATGACCATGAAACCATTGTCGACTGTTGTAAAAACCCACCTGGTTCACTATTGTCCTTTAGGGAAGGAAACCTGTTGTCCTTAACTGGTCTGGCCTACATGTGACTCCAGACCCACAGCGATGTGGTGGACTCTGAAATGGCCTGGCTAAGCCACTCAGTTATATCAAACCGCGACAAAGACACAAAAAAGGAATGAAACTGGACGGACCACCCAGCATCGACCTAGGCACCAGAAATGACAACAGCAATCTCAGCCCTGTCGACCCTGCAAAGTCCTGCTGACCAACGTCTGGGGGCTAGTGCCAAAATTGGGAGAGCTGTCTCACAGATTAGTCAAGCAATAGCCTGACATAGTCATCCTTATGGAATCATACCTCACAGATAATGCCCCAGACTCCACCATCACCATCCTTGGCTATGTCCTGTCCCACCAGCAGGACAGACCCAGCAGAGGTGGCGACACAGTGGTATACAGTCAGTAGGGAGTTGCCCTGGGAGTCTTCAACATTGACTCCAGACCTCATGAAGTCTCATGGCAGCAGGTCAAACATAAGCAAGGAAACCTCCAGCTGATTACCACTTACCGCCCTCCCTCAGCTGATGAATCAGTGCTCCTCCATGTTCAACATCACTTGGAGGAAGCAATGAGGGTGGCAAGGGCACAGAATGTACTCTGGGTGGTGAACATCAACGTCCATCACCAAGAGTAGCTCGGTAGCACCACCACAGACCGAGCTGGCCGAGTCCTAAATGACATAGCTGCTAGACTGGGTCTGCGGCAGGTGGTGAAGGAACCAACAAGAGGGAAATCATACTTGACCTCATCCTCATCAACCTGCCTGCTGCAGGTGCATCTGTCCATGACAGTATCGGCAGGAGTGACCACCGTACAGTCATTGTGGACACGAAGTCCCGGCATCACATTGAGGATACCCTTCATCATGTTGTGTGCCACTGCCACTGTGCTAACTAGGCTAGATTTTGAACAGACCTAGCAACTCAAGACTGGGCATCCATGAGGCACTGTGGGCCATCAGCAGCAGCAGAATTATACTCAACCATGGCCTGGCATATCTCCCACTCTACCATTACCATCAAACCAGGGGATCAACCCTGGTTCAATGAAGAGTGCAGGAGGGCATGCCAGGAGCAGCACCAGGCACACCTAAAAATGAGGAGTCAACCGGGTGAAGCTATAAAGTAGGACTACTTGCGTGCCAAACAGCATAAGCAGCAAATGATAGACAAAGCTAAGTGATCCCACAACCAACTGATCAGATCTAAAACAAAAACAGAGTTACCTGGAAAAACTCAGCAGGTCTGGCAGCATCGGCGGAGAAGAAAAGAGTTGACGTTTCGAGTCCTCATGACCCTTCAACAGGACTAGGTGAATCCAAGGAAGGGGTGAAATATAAGCTGGTTTAAGGTGTGTGTGTGTGGGGGGGTGGGGATGGAGGGGGGTTGGTTGGGTGGGGGGAGAGAAGTGGAGGGGGGTGGTGTGGTTGTAGGGACAAGCAAGCAATAATAGAAGCAGATCATCAAAAGATGTCACAGACAACAGAACAAAAGAACACATAGGTGTTGAAGTTGGTGATATATATCTAAACGAATGTGCTAATTAAGAATGGATGGTAGGGCACTCAAGGTATAGCTCTAGTGGGGGTGGGGGGAGCATAAAAGATTTAAAAATATTTAAAAATAATGGAAATAGGTGGGAAAAGAAAACTCTATATAATTTATTGGAAAAAACAAAAGGAAGGAGGAAGAAACAGAAAGGGGGTGGGGATGGAGGAGGGAGTTCAGGACATAAAGTTGTTGAATTCAATATTCAGTCCAGAAGGCTGTAAAGTGCCTAGTCGGAAGATGAGGTGCTGTTCCTCCAGTTTGGGCTGGGCTTCACTGGAACAATGCAGCAAGCCAAGGACAGACATGTGGGCAAGAGAGCAGGGTGGAGTGTTAAAATGGCAAGCGACAGGGAGGTTTGGGTCATTCTTGCGGACAGACCGCAGGTGTTCTGCAAAGCGGTCGCCCAGTTTACATTTGGTCTCTCCAATGTAGAGGAGACCACATTGGGAGCAACGAATGCAGTAGACTAAGTTGGGGGAAATGCAAGTGAAATGCTGCTTCACTTGAAAGGAGTGTTTGGGTTCTTGGACGCTGAGGAGAGAGGAAGTGAAGGGGCAGCTGGTACATCTTTTGCATGGGCATGGGGAGGTGCCATAGGTGGGGGTTGGGGAGTAGGGGGTGATGGAGGAGTGGACCCGTCCAAGAGCCCAAACACTCCTTTCAAGTGAAGCAGCATTTCACTTGCATTTCCCCCAACTTAGTCTACTGTATTCGTTGCTCCCAATGTGGTCTCCTCTACATTGGAGAGACCAAACGTAAACAGGGCGACCGCTTTGCAGAACACCTGCGGTCTGTCCGCAAGAATGACCCAAACCTCCCTGTCGCTTGCCATTTTAACACTCCACCCTGCTCTCTTGCCCACATGTCTGTTCTTGGCTTGCTGCGTTGTTCCAGTGAAGCCCAACGCAAACTGGAGGAACAGCACCTCATCTTCCGACTAGGCACTTTACAGCCTTCCGGACTGAATATTGAATTCAACAACTTTAGGTCCTGAACTCCCTCCTCCATCCCCACCCCCTTTCTGTTTCTTCCCCCTTCCTTTTGTTTTTTCCAATAAATTATATAGATTTTTCTTTTCCCACCCATTTCCATTATTTTTAAATATTTTTAAATCTTTTATGCTCTCCCCACCCCCACTAGAGCTATACCTTGAGTCCCCTACTTTCATTCTTAATTAGCACATTCGTTTAGGTATCTATCACCAACCTCAACACCTTTGTGTTCTTTTGTTATGTTGTCTGTGACATCTTTTGATGATCTGCTTCTATTACTGCTTGCTTGTCCCTACAACCACATCACCCCTCTCCACTTCTCCCCCCCAACACACACACACACACATCTTAAACCAGCTTATATTTCACCCCTTCCTTGGATTCACCTAGTCCTGTTGAAGGGTCATGAGGACTCGAAACGTCAACTCTTTTCTTCTCTGCCGATGTTGCCAGACCTGCTGAGTTTTTCCAGGTAATTCTGTTTTTGTTTTGGATTTCCAGCATCCGCAGTTTTTTGCTTTTATTTTGATCAGATCTAAGCTCTGCAGTCCTGCCACATCCAGTCGTTAATGGTAGTGGACAATGAAACAACTCACTGGAGGAGGAGACTGCACAAATATCCCCATCCTCAATGATGGGAGAGCCCAGCACATCAGTGCAAAAGGTAAGCCTGAAGCATTTGCAACAATCTTCAGCCAGAATTGCCGAGTGGATGATCCATCTTGGCCTCCTCTTGAGATCCCCAGCATCACAGATGCCAGCCTTCAGCCAATTCGATTCACTCCACGTGATATCAAGAAACAGCTGAAGGCATTGGAGACTGCAAAGGCTCTGGGCCCTAACAATATTCCAGCAATGGTACTGAAGACTTGTGTTCCAGAACTTGCCGCACACCTAGCCAAGCTGTTCCAGTCCAGCTACAACACTGGCACCAACCGGCTATGCGGAAAATTGCCCAGGTATGTCCTGTACACAAAAAGCAGGACAAATTCAACCTGGTCAATTACCACCCCATCAGTCTACTCTCCATCATCAGTAAAGTAATGGAAGGCGTCATCAACAGTGCTATCATATGACACATGCTTTACAATAACCTGTTCACTGACACACAGTTTGGGTTCTGCCAGGGCCACTCAGCTCCTGACCTCATTACAGCCTCGGTTCAATCATGGACAAAAGATCTGAACTCCCGAGGTGAGAGCGACTGCCCTTGACATCAAGGCAGCATTTGATCGGGCGTGGCATCAAGGACCCCTAGCAAAACTAGAGTCAATGGGAATCAGGGGGAAAAATCTCCGCTGGTTGGAGTCATACCTAGCACAAAGGAATATAAATATGGTTGTTGGAGGTCAGTCATCTCAGCTCCAGGACATCACCGCAGGGATTCCTCAGGGTAGTGCCCTAGGCCCAATCTTCTTCAGCTGCTTCATCAATGACCTTCCTTCCATCATAAGGTCAGAAGTGGGTATGTTTCCTGATGATTGCACAATGTTCAGCACCATTCGCGACTCCTCAAATACTGAAGTAGTTGATGTCCAAATGCAGTAAGATCTGAACAATATCCAGGCTTGGGCTGACAAGTGGCAAGTAACAATCGTGCCACAGAAGTGCCAGGCAATGGCCATCTCCAACAAGAGAGAATCTAACCATCGCCACTTGATGTTCAATAACATTACCATCGGTGAAACCCGCACTATCAACATCCTGGGGGTTACCATTGACCAGAAACTGAACTGGACTAGCCATATAAATACTGTGGCTACAAGAGCAGGTCAGAGGTTAGGAATCCTGCGACGAGTAACTCACCTCCTGACTCCCCAAAGCCTGTCCACCATCTACAAGGCACAAGTCAGGAGTGTGATGGAATACTCTCCACTTGTCTGGATGATGGAAGGAAGGTCATTGATGAAGCAGCTGAAGATGGTTGGGCTGAGGGCACTACCCTGAGGAACTCCTGCAGTGATGTCCTGGAACCTGCATTTTGCTTTCAGTGACTTATGAACAAGGACACTCAGGTCCTTTTAGACATCAACACTCCCTGATCGCTCCCCATTTAAGAAATACTCTGCATTTTTGTTTTTTTACCAAAGTGGATAACTTTTCATTATCATTTGCAAAGTACTTGCCCCTCACTAACTCTGTCCAAATCCTCATTAAGCCTCTTTGTATCCTCTTCACAACTCACATTTTCATCTAGTTTGTGTCATCAGCAAACTTGGAAGTATTACATTTAGTCCTGACATCCAAAGCATTGATCTTGATCGTGAACCAAAGGTGCCCAAGTGCTGATCCTTGCAGTACCCACTAGGCACAGCCTGTCAACCTGAGAATGACCCATTTATTCCTATTCTCTGTTTTCTGTCATTACCTGGGTCTTGCTGCATTTGGATATGGACTGCTTCAGCATTTGAGGAGTTGTGAATGGTGCTGAACATTGTGCAATCATCAGTGAACATCCCCACTTCTGACCTTATGATGGAAGGAAGGTCATTGATGAAGCAGCTGAAGATGATTGGGCCTAGGACACTACCCTGAGGAACTCCTGCAGTGATATCCTGGAACTGAGATGACTGACCTCCAATAACCACAGCCATCTTCCTTTGTGCTAGGTATGACTCCAACCAGTGGAGGGTTTTCCCCCTGATTCCCGTTGACTCCAGCTTTGCTAGGGCTCCTTTTTATTATTCATTCATGGGATGTGGGCTACACTGGCTAGACCAACATTTATTGCCCATCCCTAACTGCCCTTGAGAAGGCAGTGTTGTTATGGAGGGAGTTCCAGGATTTTGACCCAGCGACAGTGAAGGAACGGCGATATATTTCCAAGTCAGGATGGTTAGTGCCTTGGAGGGGGACTTCCAGGAGGTGTACCCATGTCTCTGCTGCCCTTGGCCTTTTCAATGGTAATGGTCATGGGTTTGGAAGGTGCTGACTCAGAAGCACCTTGGTGAATTCCTGCAGTGCATCTTGTAGATGGTACACACTGCTGCTACTGTGCGTCAGTGATGGAGGGAGTGAATGTTTGTGGATGGTGTGCCAATCAAGCGGCTGCCTTGTCCTGGATGATGTCAAGCTTCTTGAATGTTGTGGGAGCTGTACTCATCCAGGCCAATGGAGAATATTCCATCACACTCCTGACTTGTGCCTTCATGCCCACACTTGGTTGAATGCTGCCTTGGTGTCAAGGGCTGCCATTCTGACCTCACCTCTGGAGATTTTTAAAAATTCATTCATGGGATATGGATGTCATAGGCTAGGCCAGCATTTATAGCCCATTTCTAATTGGCCTTGTTCAGAGGGCATTTAAGAGTGTGGGCCTGGAGTCACATGTAAGCCAGACAAGGTAAGGACAGCAGATTTCCTTCGCTAAAGGACATTAGTGAACCAGATGGGTTTTTACAACAATTGACAATGGCTTCATGGTCATCATCAGACTTTTAATTCCAGATCTTTATTAAGTTCAAATTCCACCATCTGCCATGGCAGGAGTTGAACCTGGGTTCCAAGAACATTACCCTGGGTCTCTGAAATACTAGTCCAGCGACAATACCGCTATGCCATCACCTCCCCCCCTTTGAACTCCTTTGTCCGAAGGCTGTAATGAGGTCAAGAGCTGAGTGTCCCTGGCGGAACCCAAACTGAGTGGCAGTGAGCAGGTTATTGCTAAGCAACTGTTGTATAATAGCACTGTTGACGACACCTTCCATCACATTACTGATGATCAAGAGTAGTCTGATTTGGCATAGTTGGCCTGGTTGGATTTGTGCTGCTTTTTGTGTGCAGGACATACTTAGGCAATTTTCCACATTGCCAGGTAGGTGCCAGACTTGTAGCTGTATTGGAACAGCTTGGCCAGGGGTGCAGAAGTTCTGGAGCACAAATCTTCAGTACCATTGCCGGGGTATTGTCAGGGCCCATAATCTTTGCAGTATACAGTGCCCTGAGCTATTTCTTGATATCACATGTAGTGAATCGAATTGGCTGAAGATTGGTATCTGTGACTTCTAGAGGAGGCTGAGATGGATCATTCACCTACACTTCTGGCTGAAGATTGTTAAGGGTGCTCAATTTGAATGCACGCAGCATTCGCAACAAGGTGGATGATTTGAAGGCCTAAACAGATGCAAATGGGTATGATTTAATTGCCAATACAGAAATGTGGTTACAGGGTGACTGAGACTGGGAACTGAATATTCAGGGATATTCATCATTTAGGAAGAATATGCAGAGAGGAAAAGGAGGTGGGGTAGTGCTGTTAATAAGGGATGGGACCAGTACATTAGTGAGAGAGGATCGCAGATCGAAAGACTCAAGACATAGAATCAATTTGGGTGGAGCTAGGAAACAGCAAGAGGTAACAATCATTGGTGGGAGTTGTTTATAGGCCACCATACTGTAGTAGTAATGTTGGTGTTATGACACAGCGGGTGGTAAATGCTAAGCTGCTCAAATCCCAGAGGGAAACTTGGAACAACTGCCACAACTGTTTTGCAATTTATATTTTTATTTCGAGATGTGTGCTTTGAATTCAGTAGTAATAAGTCCACCGAGTGTTAGAGGTATTTTACAAAACTAAATTAAACATTTATTAATGAAATAAATAATTTTCAGCACATAAATAGGTCCAAAAATTACTACTATGATAACTCCTAGCTCCCCGAATTAATCTGATTCCCAGTTACACCTCCATTAAGGCAACAGTAAGAACAAAATAGATTTTAACAGACCCAGGCAAAGCACACAATACCCTGGTTGGGGATATTCACAGTGAATTATTTTAGCTTTGGTTCCTATAGGCAGCAGCTTGGTACATAGAGCCTGGAGACTTCTCACACTTATTAGATCTTAAAATTCCTTCTTCTTACACATAGCCTTCAGCCCTTTATATATACATTCCCCTTTGAATGCAAATTTCATTGTTTCAATATGTCTATGGAGTTTACCTTTCTAATAATAAAAATATTTCGTAGTACCAATTTTATCAGTAAGCTTTGGGACAAATAAACACACTATTTGGTTTCTTCTGGCTAATTTCACCCTCTCCTTTGAAATTCAAACTACTCTAGCTTATCTAAAAATGCAAATTTTCCTTTACACTTCACATTCTAACACTTCAGCCATGTTTACTTATTTAGCATTTCAAACTGAGCTTCTCTTCTGATACATCAAAGCCTTCAGACCAGCTGCCTTTAATTCAATTAAGTCCCCCTCACCACCAAACACACATAGACTATCCAGACCCCACTATTCCTAATTTACAATAAATCCCATTAATATTATGAAATTTTCATGACAATTGGGCATAGTATACAACAGGAAATTAGACCTGTATGTAACATGGGTAATACTGTAATAATGGGCAACTTCAATTTACATATAGACTGGACAAACCTAATTAGCACTAATGCTATGGAGGATGAATTCCTCGAGTGTGCGCAAGATGGGTTTCTGGAGCAGTACATTGAGGAACCAACTAGGAAATGGGGTTATTTTAAATTTATTATTACGTAATGAGAAAGATCTAATTAATAACCTTGCTGTAAAGGAGCCATTAGGAAATAGTAAACACAATATGATTGAGTTCTTACATTAAGTTTGAAAGTGATATAGTTCATTCTGAAACTAGGGACTTAATTCTAACCAAAGGAAACTATGAAGGTATGAGGGACAAGTTGGCTGTGGTGGATTAGGAAAATACATTAAAAGATTTGATGGTAGACAGGCAATGGCTAGTGTTTAAAGATGTATAACATGGTGTACAACAGATATGCATTCCTCTAAGACACAAAAACCCGACAGGAAAGGTGAATCAACCGTGCCTAACAGAAGAATTTAAAGATTACATTCGATCAAAGGAAATGGCTGATAGGGATGCTCGAAACAGTGGTAAACCTGAAGATTGTGACCAATTTAGAATCCAGCAAAGGAGGACCAAGAAACTGATAAAGAAAGAGAGAGGAGAATATGAATGCAAACTAATGAGTAACATAAAGGTGAATTGGAAAAGCTTCTTTAAGTATGTGAAACAGAAAAGATTAGCAAGGATAAATGTAGGTACATTACAGGTGGAGTCAGTACAATTTAGACAGAAAGATACAGAAAATCTCCCAGAAATACTAGGGAACCAAGGGGCTAGTGAAAATGAGGAACTGAAAGAAATTAATATTAATAAACAAGTAGTACTTGAAAAATTAATTAGATTGAAGGTTGATAAATCACTAGGACTAGTTGAGCTACAACCCAAGTATTGAAGGAGGTGGCTATAGAGATAATGGATGCATTGGTGGTTATCTTGCAAAATTCTATAGATTTTTGAAAGGTTCATGTGGGCTGGAAAGTAGCAAATGTAACTCCACTATTTAAGAAGGGAGGGAGAGAGAAAACAGAACAACAGACTTGTTAATCTAATGTCAGGAGGAGAGAAAATGTTTGAATCCACTCTAAAGGATGATGTGATAACTGGACACTTAGAAAATAATGATATATTAGGCAGAGCAATATGGATTTATGAAAGGGAAATAATGTTTGTTAAGCCTGTAGGAGGTTTCTGAGGATGTTACTTGTCACATATATAAAGGAGAGCCAGTGGATAAAAGCAAAATACTGCGGAAGCTGGAAATCTGAAACGAAAACAGAAAATACTGGAAAAACTCAGCAGGCCTAACAGCATCTGTGGAGAGAAAGATTGAGTTATCGTTTCGAGTCTGTATCTATAGATTTATGGATACTAATGACATCAAGGGATATGGGGATACTGGGGAAAAATGGCGTGGAGGTAGATGATCAAGCATGATCTGCTTGAATGGTGGCACAATGGGCTGAATGGCCTACTCCTGCTACTGTTTCCTATGTACATATTCCAGGAATTCATCCTCCACAGCATTAGATTTACCCAGCCTATATGCCCCTTTTCGTTTCTTCCACCAAAACTGATTCTACATCTTGTTCTTCTGAAATAGGATCCTCTCTCATTAATGTACTGATCTCATCCTGTATTATCTGTACTACCCCAGCACCTTTTCCTTTTTGCCTGTTGTTCCTAAATGTCAAATATCCGTGAATATTTAGTACGCGGTCTTGGGTTACTCTGCAGACACATCTCCGTAATGGCAATTATATCATACCTGTTTACCTCTATTCGTGCCATCAGTTCATCTATCTTGTTGTGAATGCTGCATGCATTCAGATAGTGTGTCTTTAGTTATGCCTTTTTAACATTATTCTGTATTTTCACTCTATTTGATGCTGGCGTTTGTTTCTGATGCCTTCCACTTTTGTTTACTACTCCCTCAAATTCCATTACCAGCTTTGTTTTTTTCCTATCTGCATTCCCTCTCAGGTTCCCATTTCCCAACAGGCTAGTATAAACCTTCCCCAACGGCACCAGGAAATCTTCCTGCAAGGATGTTATTCCCAGTCTTGCTATGGGATAACCCGTCCTTCTTTTACATGTCCTATCTGCCCCAGAACCAGTACCAATGCCCCAGAAATCTAAAGCCCTCCCTTTTACACCATTTCTCTAGCCACATATTCATTCACCCAATCCTCATATTTCTATACTAGTATCTGATACTGGTGGTAATCCTGAGATTACTGACTTTTCAATCTCTTTCCGAGCTCCCTAAAATCTGCTCTCAGGACCTCATTCCCCTTTCTACTTTTGTCACTGGTACCAAAGTACACGACCTCTGGCTGATCACCCTCTTCAGAAGATTGTCCTGCAGTGACATCCCGGACCCTGGCACCAGGGAGACAACACGCCATCCTGGAGTCATATCTAAGATCACAGAAATGTCTGCCTGTTCCCCTATCAAATCTCCTACCACTCTTTCTCTTCCACTGTTGTTCCCGTGCCCCTGTGCAGCTGAGCCACCTGTAGTGCCATTCACTTGGCTCTTGCTACAGTCCTCTGAGGAACCATCGCCCTCACCTGTATCCAAATTGAAAAACCAGTTAGTGAGTGAGATATCGACTCAGGGGACTCCTGCACTAACTGCCTGGTCCTGCTAGACTGTCTGGTGTTCACCCGTTCCTTCTCTGCCTGCTCTCTATTAATCTGTGGTGTGGCTGATTCCCTAAACATGCTATCTACGTAGTTCTCAGACTTGCTGATGCACCATGGTGACTCCAGCCATTGCTCGAGTTCCAAAACCCTGAGCTCAAGTTTGTGCAGCTGGTGACACTTCCTGCACATGTAGTTGTCTAGGCAACAGGAAAGATCCACGACTTTCCACATGTTTTAAGATGGGTATTCCACATGGCTGAGCTGCCCTGCCATGCTTTTGCTTTACTTCCTTTCTGCTTGTGACACTTAATTAATTTTAAGTAGCTGCCTTTATTACATTTTTAAAACATTTTTAAAACATTTAGCTATTTACAGACAGTCCCTAACCACAGTTACTCACTAACCAATCAAATTACTATTTTCCTGTAATGTCACTGAGTTTTTTTTCCAAATTCACTCAGCTCCTGAAGGCTCCCAATTTGAGGTTGTCCCATTCAGATCCGGTTCCTTTTTATGATATTGTCTTTCATGGGAATTGAGCATTGCTGCTAAAGGCAGCATTTGTTACCCATACCTAATTGTCCTTGAACTGAGTGGTTTGCTAGACCATTTCACGGGGCAGTTAAGAGTCAACCACATTGTTGTGGTTCTGGAGTCACATGTAGGCCAGACCAGGTAAAGATGGCAGATTTCCTTCCCTAAAGGACATTAAATGAACCAGATGGATTTTAATGACAACCGATGATAGTTGTCATGGTCTGAGACTTGTTTCAAACTCCAGATTTTATTAATTGAGTTTAAATTCTACTAGCTGCAATAGTGAGATTTGACTCCATGTCACCAGGGCATTAGTCTGGACTTCTAGATTACAAGTCCAGTGACATTACTACTAAAACACCATCTCCCCTCTCAGCTCCCAAAGGTAAGTGAAGGCCCTGAGCCTCGGCCTCTCTTCGTCTGTTCCCAATTCAAGATACCTCCAAGCAGGTTCAGTCCCTTTCGGCTCCCAAAGGTAAGATGTGAGGCATGCAGGCCCACCAGATTGTGGTTATGCCCTGGTGCCCATGAAGAAGACCCTCAGCTATGGGTAAATGGCCCCACAGCTTTGTTGGTGTATTGGGAGAGAACAGGCCAAGGGAGTAAGCCCTTAGAGTAAATCTGGAATGGAGCCTTGTGGATGGTAACCTAGCAGACAGCTTTCCAGCAACTCCTGCAGCAGAGCTGGTACCAAACAGTACTGGTTCATCCTTTGCCTTGAAGAATACCAGCAGTGTCGAGAGGGGTCACCTGATGCTTGGGCAACTCAGGGTCTCCATACTCCACACTCCAGCTTCACGGTTTACGTTGGCACAATACGGGAAGCTACAATTATCACTTATAAGCTCTTGTTCAATGGGCGTAGAGCACGAGCACCAGGGTTTATTTCCGACGGTGGGAGAGATAATCGTGTCTCATTGGATAGCTACCACCCACCTCAAGTTGGGCAGCCCCCAGTCAGTTAAGTGCTGCCCTACCATGACCTACTTGCTTCAATGGGTGTTGGAGTTACAGAGTCATCTCTCAACAGGCAGGTTGCTAATCTATACACCAAGCAAGACAAACTCAACAAAGAAGATTCCAGTCTTTTGCATCACAAGCTGGACGATAAGGACAATGTGTCCTGGCCTTACCAACAACCTTCTGTAGGTTGCTATCACATGCACAACAGCTTTGAGCGACAAAGAACTTACTAGTCTCAATGTAGACATTGCTGTGCTGAAAGAAACTAGGCTTGCTTTAAATAGAAGCACTAAATTTTCTTCTGGCAAGCAAAACCCAAGGGGCAACATGTGAGCATGGAGGGGTTTTGCAGTAAAAAACACTGATGACTGAACCTGCCACAGAAAGCTCAGAGAGACATCTTACTCTTTGCTTGTCAACAAGCGTGGGCCCAGTTAACCTCATGTGCAGCTATGGCCTGACACTCACCTCCACCCTAGATGTCAAGGATCAATTCTATGAGGCACTCGACACTGCCATCAGCAGAATTCCCAGGACCGAGGGACTGTACTTTGTAGGGGACAGCAACAATAGGATGGATACCAACTGCGCAGCTTGGCCAACATGCACAGGGCTCCAGGGAATCTGCAAGATGAACAGAAGTTGGCAGAGGTTGCTGGAGCTATGTTGTTACCGTAGGCTCTGTGTGACAAACAACTACTTCTAAACTAAGAGATAAAAACAAAAAAACTGCGGCTGCTGGAAATCCAAAACAAAAACAGAATTACCTGGAAAAACTCAGCAGGTCTGGCAGCATTGGCGGAGAAGAAAAGAGTTGACGTTTCGAGTCCTCATGACCGTCCGACAGAAACGCATTAGTGCTGTCGAAGGGTCATAAGGACTCGAAACGTCAGCTCTTTTCTTCTTCGCTGATGCTGCCAGACCTGCTGAGTTTTTCCAGGTAATTCTGTTTTTGTTTTTACTTCTAAACTAAACTGTCTCACAAGGTGTCCTGGAGACATCCAAGATCATGCCAGTGGCACCAGATAGATCTCATCATACCAGACATACCACCCTCAACAGTGTCCTCATCACTCATAGCTATCACAGTGACTGTGACACTGACCACTCCCTGGTGTGTAGCTAGGTCAGGCTTCAGCCAAGGAAACTATATCACTCCAAGAAGAAAGGTTGTCCTCTGACCACCTTGTCGCACCACTGACACAGAAAGGACCCAGCAGCTCCTCAACATCCTCCATCAGTTTCTTTTGGACAACATTACCCAAATCCCGAGTGCGGTGTCAAAGTGGGATCATCAGCGCAACATCATCTATAACGCTGCACTCATTATACAGGTAAAGAGATCAGAGGAATACTGACTGGCTCAAGGCTTATTGGACTGAAATGGAGCCAGTTACTGCAACCAGGAGGAGAGCCTTCATGAACTAGAATCATAGAAAGAAAGTTTAAGACACAGAAAGAGGCCACTTTGCTCCTCATATCTGGGCTGGCCTGCCCTAATCCCACTTTCCAACATTTGGCCCATAGCCTTGCAGGTTACGACACTTCAGGCGCACATCCAGGCACCTTTTACATGAGATGAGGTTTTCTGCCTCTCTTACCCTTTCAGTCAGTGAGTTCCAGACCCCAACTTTGGGGGAAATTATTTTCCTCATCTCCCCTCTAATCCTTCTACCAATCAGTTTAAATCTATGTCCCCTAATCACTGACCTCTCTACTAAAGTAAATAAGCTCTTCCCTTCCACTCTATCCAGGCCCGTCACAATTTTGTACATCTCAATCAAATCTTCCCTCAGCCTCCTCTATTCCAAGGAGGCTGTTTTTTGTGATGTAATTGGGGGATAAATATTGTCCAGCACATGGGGATAACTCTCTTGGTGTTCTTGAGAATAGTGCCATGGGGCAGAAGTTTCTGGTTGTCAGGGGGGTGGAGCAGGAGCAGGCAGGCACGGACCTGATCACCACCCATGATTGGGTCCGCGTCGCCATTTTATGCGGGTGGGCCAATTAAGGCCCGATCAGCGTGAATCGCGGCTCCCAAGGACTGCGGGAGTGGGCGAGCAGCGGCGGGACTGCACTGACCACCGGGTCTAATGGCTACCCAGCGGCCTGTTTAAAAGGGCTCCTGCAGCCTTGTCCAACATGGTCACTGGAAGGGCTCCCCAGAGCGCTGCTGGTGAGTAGACCAGGCAGGAGGGTAGGGCAGGGGGGGCACTGTGCCCCTCGCTTTTCCGATGATTGCCTTGCTGCCCTCCTCGAGGAGGTGGCAGCACAGCGGGAGGTCCTCGTTCCAAGGGGCAGGAGGAGGAGCCCCCACCCCCCCCCCGCCACATGACGAAACATGCCTGGAAGGAGGTGGTGGAGGTGATGAGCTCCCGCGATGTGGTGCGGCTCACCTGGATCCAGTGCCACAAGCACTTCAATAACCTGTTGCACTCTGGAAGGGTGAGGACCATGTTGGCATTTGTCACTTAACCCAGAAGCTAGGCTTCCCCCCGCAGGCCGCACCCCTACCCCATATCCCCAAGTCTGAGTGTATTGACTAAATTGAATCATTGATGGTCTGTGTCCTTTGCTGCATGGGCCAGCAGATATTGCCCATGCCAAGGTCACCCAGAGAGGGTGGATGAAGAGATGGGTTCTGCCCCCGCAGCATGTGGTACACTGAGACCCACATGACTGTTTTGGGGGGAACCTGTAGGAGCTGCACCTGGGCACAGAGCTGGAACTCCAGGACATGTCAAAGTCAGGGTGATGAGATGCTGGGAGGGGAGCTTCAAGGTGGCATTGGCACTGATCGATCTGCTGTCCTTTGCGCTCCACGTGCTTGTGCCTCCTTGCTTTGGAAGGTTAGCCCGTGTGGTGCCTAATGTGATGTAGGCAGCATTTGGCCAAGGCCTAGCATCTTTGTGTGAGTGTTTGGCAGCAGTGGGGTGAGGAGACACTGGAGCCCTGCAATGTCCCACTCTGGTTGGGGTGGGACGGCAGTGAAGAGATTCCAGGTACGAGTTGCATTAATCAATGCTCTTTCCCCCTTTTCAGAAGAATTTTCACATTGAGGACTGGTGGAAGGCCGGCCCAGTTGCCTTCATGACCATATTTGAGCAGGAGGCCCTGGATTTGGAGAGGCACCATGTGCCCAGGTGCATTGGTATCGGTGAGGCTGGGGTGCCACGGGCATGTATGTTTGCCCAGCAGTGAGATCACCATTAGTGTCCCAGCAGCCATGGCAGTGCTGAATGTTCAGCGATTGAAGTTTGCAACATGGCTTGACCATTACTTATGGAAGGATGAGCGCATAACAATCTGGGGGATAGGGATGCACTTTGTCATTGTCTCCACATTAACTGATCCAATGTCCTTGTTCTTCCTTTCAGCATCAGCAGAGGTCTCTCTCTCATGAGGGTCCTGAAGTCTCGGACCCACCAGTGTCACACCATCTCTGCCAGGCAGGCACCAACGCAGATACTAGCACCTTGGTGGGAATTAAAACATCGGCTAGTGTCCCGGGGCACAGCAGTGAGGGCTGGAGGAGCTGGCAGAGACAGAGAGTACCCATGGCACCAGCAGTCAGAGGACTGCAGGGGACCAGGCACATGCTCAGTCGGTGCCTGATGATGTGCCTCTGGAGACGTCAGTGAGGCAGCAAACGCCAGAAATGTGGCCGGGTGTGCAGGAGCATCTGGGGAAGATACATGAGGCTATGCTTGGCTTGGTCTCTGTGGTGGAGGAGTCCACGCGGACGATCGCCAAAGCAATGAGCCTAATGTCCGAGAACCATGCGTCCTCCATGGAGAGAGTGGCGACTCTCGTGGAGAGGCTGCTCCCGGAGACCCATCAGGGCTTCCTGGGGATGCGCTCGGACCAGCAAGCCCTCACAGCGGCATTGATCTGGGAGATGGTGTGGGCATCAAGCTTCCCAGCTCGGTGCCCATCCATCCACGGTGAGCAGGGAGGTGTGAAGCGACCTCACGTCGGCGCAGAAGCTGCCTGTCGTCTCTGTGGGCTCCTCCCAGGGCACTCCAGATGAGGGCACCAGCTCCTTCGCCCCTCTGCCAAGGACCGTTGCATACGGTGAGTCTGCACTGACTGGGGAGATGCCACTGTGGCACTGGCAGTTCCCTTCCAGGCAGGACCAACACAGGCTCCACGGGCTAGAGGACAACTGCCAAGGTCATTGAGGCCAACAGGACAGCAGAATCAGCAGGCTGGCTCAGATACCACTCCCAGCGAGGGGGCAGCGCCAAGATGTAGCACTCAGAAACAGAAACAGGCACACCGCGGGTTTATCACTGGTGCTTTCGTGTTGGCCCGAGATGAGGCCATGATTAGTTGGCGTGGTGTTTAACACCTTTGTCATATTGTTTCCTTCAGATCATTTTGTTATATCATTAAATTTAGACATGTGACCATGGCTGAGGGTGACTCTTTCCCTCTGCAGGTGGATGGTTACCTATGATGTTATGAGTGAGTTGTGTCACATTGACTTTTACTGACAAGGCCCTTAGTTAATGTTCTTAACCGGGCAGATATAGCACTCAGGTATTGAGTATGGAGCCTGCAGCACAGGCTTTTGTTGGAGGTCCATATGTGGTGTGTTAGCTGAAGGTTCGTTGGACTAAAGCCTCCTGGGTGTCCCTGCCTCCCTGGAGTATGCCCGGGTCAGCATCTACCCCCTCAGCATTTCCCTGTGCGTGCTCATCCTCGGACTCACTGCTGGACTCATTGTGTGCAGCCGCAGACACTGCGTCTACATCTTCATCGTCCACTGTGTCCCCACTTTCCAGCACAAGATTGTGGAGAGCGCAGCATGCAACCACTATCACCGACACACAATCTGGGGGGTACTGGAGTGCACCCCCTGAACGGTCCAGGCATCGGAAGTGCATCTTGAGAAGACTGATGGTTCTCTCCACCACAGCCCTTGTGGAGCTGTGGCTCCTATTGTACCGCTGCTCAGCTTCTGTTCTTGGATGGCGGAGAAGATTCATGAGCCATCTTCTGAGGGGATAGCCCTTGTCACCCAACAGCCATCCACCCAGCCGGGCTGGAGCACTGAAGAGCCCCGGCACCTGGGAGTGTCTGAGGATGTAGGCGTTGTGGGAGCTGCCTGGGTACCTTGCACAGACTTGTAGAATCAGCATCCTGTGGTCACACACTATCTGCACGTTCATGGAGTGGAAGCCCTTCCTGTTGACACCCTGATGGCCACTGTGTACAGTCTATTGTACCCTAGGCATGGGGAAAGCCAGCAAAGACTGTGAAGCCTCTGGCTCACTGCGTCTGGCTTGCCTGGTCCCAACGTTAATGGATGAACGTCAATGCACACCTGAACAGAGGCGTCTGTCACCTGCCTGACACAAGTGTAGACAGCTGATTGGGAGACACCGCAAAGATCACTCACTGACCCCTGGAAAGAGCCAGAGGCATAGAAGTTGAGGACAGCTGTGACCTTTGGAGCAACTGGCATGGGGTTTCCACCCATACAGCTGGGGCAGATCTCAGGCCCAATCATCCACTGATAGAGTTGACTATGTCCCTTGAGAGATAGAGCCTCCTTTGGCACTCAGACATATTGAGGTAGCTGCTTTGCCACCTGTATATCTTGGCAGCAGGATAGTAGCATTTTCTGTGGCCCCTTCTGCCTTGGACTACCTCTTGGCCCATCGCTACTTGTGCCAGTGCCTCTCCTCCCAAAGGTGGCTGGCCTGGAGGCTGAATATACACTCCTGGCCTCCTCTCCCTTCTAGCCCTCCCTTCCTCCTCAGTGGAGGTGCCTCCAGTGGAGAGTTCAGCTCCCATTCCCAGGCTAAGGGAAGGCTTCCTGAAACCTGCAGGCCCCAAAAGGATCTTCACTGTAGAGCACTGACCTGAAGGTTGTGAGTCCAGACCAAGCAGCTGGTAAGAGTTTTGAAGTATCTCTGTTCACATAGGCAAGTATCAGTAACTTTGCAAATTAAATATTTGACTGAGCACACTCTCGACCTCACTGAGCCCTCTTATGCTGCCCGTGGATGAGGTTTATACAAATGTGTTCTACCCGCCTGCCCGTTGCGCCCGTGTGATGACGCGAAAATTGCACAGTTGCTGAAAAATCACTATCAATTGGTGCCTCAACAGTCTTAAGTGGCTCATTAATTCATGGCTGGTGCGTATCGGAGATCATCACACGCCCACCGAACGAAATATCATGATGGCATGGTGATGTCGGGACACACGCCTGATGTCACCGTGTGTCATTTTATGTGTCAGTGAGTGGGGCCCGCCCCCCGCACGCCAATGGAAAAATTATGCCCATGGGATCTTTTAGATTCACCTGAGCGGGCAGATGGGGCCTCAGCCAAAGGACAGCACCCAAAACACTGCAGCTCCCTCAGTACTGGACTGGATTGTCTGCCTTAACTTTTGTACTCAAGTCCTGGAGTAGGACTTGAACTTGGAACCTTTTGATTCAGAGGCAAGAGCCTCAGCTAACATGTAAACGGCTAACGATTCTCATAATTAGCACAGATATTTTGTATTGCTGGTGGTAAGCTGCCTATTTGAATAGTTAAGTTTGCCAACGGTATTTTGAGTCTCTATGACGGTATTGTACACACACTTGGTTTGCTGAAAGCTACTTTAATGGAAGTATCTGTTAAATAGAAGGGAAAATTTAATGTGAAGTCATTAAGTGGCATATAGTAATACCGCTCATAACAATTGTCAAGCTGTGGTACTTACAGAGTAGCCCCATGATAGTAAAGAGTAAATAAGGTGGGAAAACTGTGTGTCTTTATTTCCCGAGTGCAGGGTGACACCAGTAGCATGTGCAACATGTGATTGCACCAGCAGCCAACACACTGTCAGCAGATGATTCGTGCTTTGTCCCTTTGCTCTGCTGAGCTCTACATTCTAATAACCCTGTTGGAGCGCTAAGTATGCACTATAGGATTATAACTAGTCAGTTTGATTGCCTACTCGCTGCCTTCACTCACAAGCCTGCGAGAACTTTGTTACTCCACATAGATTTTTTATATATTCATTTACGGGACATGGGCTTCACTGGCTGGGCCAGCATTTATTGCCCATCTCTTGTTGCCCTTGGGAAGGTGGTGGTGAGCTGCCTTCTTGAACCGCTGTAGTCCATGCGGTGTAGGTACACCCACAGTGCTGTTAGGAAGGGAGTTCCAGGATTTTGACCCAGCGACAGTGAAGGAATGTTGTTATATTTCCAAGTCAGGATGGTGAGTGACTTGGAGGGGAACTTTGAGGTGGTGGTATTCCTACCTATCTCCTGCCCTTGTCCTTTTGGATGGCAGTGGTCATGGGTTTGGAAGGTGCTGCTGAAGGAGCCTTGGTGAATTCCTGCAGTGCATCTTGGAGATGGTACACACTGCTGCTACTGTGCGTCGGTGGTGGAGGGAGTGAATGTTTGTGGATGTGGTGCCAATCAAACGGCTGCCTTGTCCTGGATGGTGTCAAGCTTCTTGAGTGTTGTTGGAGCTGCACTCATCCAGGCAAGTGGGGAGTATTCCATCAAACTCCTGACTTGTGCCTTGTAGATGGTGGACAGGATTTGGAGAGTCAGGAGGTGAGTTACTCATCGCAGGATTCCTAGTCTCTGACCTGCTCTTGTAGCTTGAGAATTTATATGGCTAGTCCAGTTCAGTTTCTGGTCAATGGTAACCCCCAGGATGTTGATAGTGAGGGATTTAGTGATAGTAATGCCATTGAATGTCAAGTGGCGATGGTTAGATTCTCTCTTGTTGGAGATGGTCATTGCCTGACACTTGTGTGGTGCGAATGTTACTTGCCACTTGTCAGCCTAAGTCTGGATGTTGTCCAGGTCTTGCTGCACTTGGACATGGACTGCTTCAGTATCTGAAGAGTCACGAATGGTGATAAACATTGTGCAATCACAGAATCACAGAATCACAGTGCAAAAGAGGCCGTTCGGCCCATCGAGTCTGCACCGACACATGAGAAACACCTGACCTACCTACCTAATCCCATTTACCAGCTTTTGGCCCATAGCCTTGAATGTTATCACGTGCCAAGTGCTCATCCACTTTTTAAAGGATGTGAGGCATTCCGCCTCCACCACCCTCCTAGGCAGTGCATTCCAGACCATCACCACCCTCTGGGTAAAAAAGTTTTTCCTCACATCCCCCCTAAACCTCCTGCCCCTCACCTTGAACTTATGTCCCCTCATGACTGACCCTTCAACTATGGGGAACAGCTGTTCCTTATCCACTCTGTCCATGCCCCTCATAGTCTTGTACACCTTGATCAGGTCTCCCCTCAGCCTTCTTTGCTCCAATGAAAACGACCCAAGTCTATCCAACCTCTCTTCATAACTTAAATGTTTCATCCCAGACAACATCCTGGTGAATCTCCTCTGCACTCCCTCCAATGCAATCACATCCTTCCTATAATGTGGTGACCAGAACTGTACACAGGGCTCCAGCTGTGGCCTCACCAACTCCAACATGACCTCATTACTTTTGTAATCTATGCCTCGATTGATAAAGGCAAGTGTCCCATATACCTTTTTCATCACCCCACTAACGTGCCTCTCTGCCTTCAGAGATCTATGGACACACACACCAAGGTCCCTTTGTTCCTCAGAACTTCCTAGTGTCATGCCATTCATTGAATACTTCCTTGTCAAATTACTCCTTCCAAGGAGTATCACCTCACACTTTTCAAGGTTAAATACCATCTGCCATTTATCTGCCCATTTGACCATCCCATCTATATCTTCCTGTAGCCCAAGACACTCAACCTCACTGTTAACCATCCGGCCAGTCTTTGTGTCATCCTCAAACTTACTAATCCTGCCCCCCACATAATCATCTATGTCATTTATATAAATGACAAATAATAGAGGACCCAGCACAGATCCGTGTGGTACACCACTGGACACTGGCTTCCAGTCACTAATGCATCCTTCTGTCATCACCCTCTGTCTCCTACAACTAAGCCAATTTTGAATCCACCTTATCAAATTATCCTGTATCCCATGTGCATTTGCCTTCTTTATAAATCTCCCATATGGGACCTTGTCAAAGGCTTTGCTGAAATCATCAGTGAACATCCCCATTTCTGACCTTATGATGGAAGGAAGGTCATTGATAAGGCAGATGAAGAAGGTTGGATTGAGGACACTACCCTGAGGAACTCCTGCTGTGATGTCCTGGAGCTGAGATGACTGACCTCCAACAACCACAACCATCTTCCTTTGTGCTAGGTATGACTCCAACCTGCTGAAGTTTTCCTCCAATTCCCATTGAATCCAGTTTTGCGAGGGCTCCTTGATGCCACATGAATGCTGCTGAACATGCACAAGATAATTTAAGTAAAACTAGGTTTAGTTTTGCTCCCTTTACAGTTTCCTGAAGGTATCAATTCCTTTCTGGGGTATGGTTCCACAGGACCTGGTATTCTCCAGACCTTTCCTAAGAGTTAATCAACACACTGATAGCAGTGCCTCCGCCTCCCCCCTCCCACTCCAATGATTTGTCTATTAAAGGCCTTGGTCTCCAGCAAGAGGGTTTCGGGTTCTGATCTTTAAATTGCTGTGCCTATTTATCTAAGGCCCCTCACTAGATTGGCAGCTGCTGTAATGGAGACCCAGCTGCAGCATTGCCAGTTTTGCTTTTTGCAGTGATGGGCATGCTCTTGATGTCAGGGTTACTACTAGGAGGCTGCAACTCATACATCATTAATCCCTATGCAGGAGGATGATTCATGACTGGGGAATGTCGGGGGAGACTTTTTCCCAGGGTGGAAGAGTCAATTACTAGGGGACATAGATTTAAGTTGAGAGGAGAAAACTATAGAGGAGATGTGCGGGGCAAGTTTTTTATGCAGAGGGTGTCTGGAATTTGCTGCCAGAGGAGGTGGTGGAAGCAGGTACGATAGTGGTGTTTAAGAGGCAGCTTGACAAATACATGAATAGGATGGGAATAGAGGGATACGGACCCCGGAAGTGCAAAATATTTTAGTTGAAGGGCAATATGATCGGCGCAGGCTTGGAGGGCCAAAGGGCCTGTTCCTGTGCTGTACTTTTCTTTGTTCTTTGTTCTTTGAAACTCTGAAACAAAAATAAAAATAGCTGGAAAAACTCAGCAGGTCTAACAGCATCTGCGGAGAGGAAAACAATTAATGTTTCGAGTCCGTATGACTCTTCAACAGAACTATGGAAAAATAGAAAAGAGGTGAAATATAAGCTGGTTGAGGGGGGTGGGACAGGTAGAGCTGGATCGAGGGCCAGTGATAGGTGGAGGCAGAGAAATATTTGCCAAAGATGTCATAGACAAAAGGACAAAGAGTTATTGACGGTGGTGATATTAGCTAAGGAATGTGCTAATGGGGACATTAAGTGTAGAAAGCAGGACAAGCAAGGTACAGATAGCCCTAGTGGGTGTGGGGTGGGGGCAAGGGATTGAAGTAGGCTAAAGGGTAAATTTAAAAATAATGGAAATCGGTGGGAAAAAAAAATATATTTAAAAAATTATAAATTATTGGAAAAAGGGGGATTGGAAAGGGGGTGGGGATGGAGGAGAGAGTTCATGATCTGAAGTTGTTGAACTCAATATTAAGCTTGGAAGGCTGTAAAGTGCCTAGTTGGAAGATGAGGAGCTGTTCCTCCAGTTTGCATTGGGCTTCACTGGAACAATGCAGCAGGCCAAGGACGGATATGTGGGCATGAGGGCAGGGTGGAGTGTTGAAATGACAAGCGGCAGGGAGGTCTGGGTCATGCTTCCGGACAGACCGAAGGTGTTCCACAAAGCGGTCACCCAGTCTGCGTTTGGTCTCTCCAATGTAGAGGAAACCGCATTGGGAGCAGCGAATGCAGTAGACTAAATTGAGGGAAGTGCAAGTGAAGTGCTGCTTCACCTGAAAGGAGCGTTTGGACCCTTGAATGGTGAGGAGGGGGGAAGTAAAGGGGCAGGTGTTGCACCTTCTGCGGTTGCATGGGAAGGTGCCGTGGGAGGGGGTTGAGGTGTAGGGGGTGATGGAGGAGTGGACCAGGGTGTCCCAGAGGGAACGATCCCTATGGAATGCCACCAGGGTGGGTGAAGGGAAGATGTGTTTGGTGGTGGCATCATGCTGGAGTTGTCGGAAATGACGGAGGATGATCCTTTGAATATGGAGGCTGGTGGGGTGATAAGTGAGGACAAGGGGGACCCTATCATGGTTCTGGGAGGGAGACGAAGGTGTGAGGGTGGATGTGTGGGAGATGGGCCAGACACGGCTGACGACCCTGTCAACCACAGTGGGTGGAAAACCTCAGTTAAGTCATGAAACTCTACCCTGAAGAGAAGAAACCCCCAAGGAATGCACATCTACAATGTCTTACAGCCTTGTGTTGGAGCTCCCATTGCCAATTTTAAGTTATTTGCAGAGGCCACTTTCAAAGCTTCATGAAGGTAAAAACTATCATCGGAACATTTCCTTGTAAGTGCACTTCATTTCCTCTTGGAGAATTGAGGTACAAGCCATAAAATGCTCTCAATACACTGCGCTGTTTTCGGACAAATTATTCTATGAGAAAGGTCTCCTCCTGGGATTTCAATTAGAAGATTTATCCCTTGTATATATTCTGTATGCAAATCCCAGTAAAGTGGGTACATTCCTAAACACTTTCAGGCCTCATAGTATCTTCTACACTGTAATCAAAAGGATGTATAAGAATTGATTAATTTACAATCAAGACTATTGATTTTGTGCTCAAAATTTTAAACATTAACTTCAGAGCTATATGATGCCATGCTCATTAACTCTGTTAGCATCCAAGCATTGATCAGTATCTCTTCTCAATGATGGGAGATTATAAATGAATTGATTTAAAACTGCAACAAGCTAGGCAGATCTCATCACCCCTTCCCCCATGTATGTCATTTCTAAAAAAAACTATTCAATTAGCTTCATTGTTAATCAAAATGGAAAGGAACTTGGTGACAAGGTAAGCCTGTGGAACTGAGGATATTGGTTAGATATTATGTTGATAATTGTAACGTAGCCTTGGACAGAAAAGGAAACTGTTGCTTTAATGTGAGAGATATGCAAATCGCATTTAATTATACCATGGGAATTACAGCTAAAGTTGTTTTATGTCCTTTACACCAAAGCAGGTTTGTGGTTTGTGTCCCTCAATGGCATATCTAACCTACCACAGGAAGAAAGCTGGATCTGTTCAACCTATCAGAACCTAACATGCAGCCGTAACTCAACATAAAGGAAGTAAATGCAGCAAACAGCAGCAGAAAAACTAGCTGGAACATTCCATCCTTTCCAGAAAGGTACATCCCTAATCGCTTGCGTTGGGTTTTATTGTCGTTATTACCAACTAAACTGATTGGCAACTTTCAGATGAAGCAGGAAAAAAGGATAACACTGAGATAGACACATGACATAGCTATTTCTTGTAGCAAAAGCAAGGTGCATTCTAGCTTTGTAGTAGAACATAAAAAGAAGAAAATTAAAATTAACGATGACACCAGTATTCACGTTGGATGAGGTAATTCATACAAATGAAAATCACTATTTTAAGTTAAATTTACACAATAGTTTTGCAACCTAAACAAAGTACCGTTGATCATGAGGTATAAGGCAAGCCATTTTTTTGGCACCAAAATGCATGTTTTTGGCCTGTACTTGGTGTATCAGTCTCTCCCACCCCCTCCCCCACTCAGGCCCATTATTTTTCAGCTAATAAATTAGGGACCATAAAGGGGATTTACACATGGAGTCAGAGACATGGCTGAGGTATTGAATGAATCCATTGCATCTGTCTTTACCAAGGAAGAAGATGCTGCACAGGACATGGTGAAAGAGGAGGTAATTCAGACACTTGAAGGGTTTAAAATTAATAAGAAGGAGGTGTTACATCAGCTATCTGTACTTAAAATTGATAAGGCAACAGAACTGGGTGGGATGTATCCAAGGATACTGAGGGAAATGGGAGTGGAAATTGCAGAGGGACAGGCCATAATTTTCCAGTCTTCCTTGCACTGTGAGGCGGTACCAGAGGACTGGACAATTGCAAATGTTATTCAAAAAAGGGTGCAAAGATAAACCCAGCAACTACAGGCCAGTCTGCTTAACCTCAGTGGTGGGGAAGCTTATAGAAGCGATAATTCGGGACAAAATTAATAGTCACTTGGGCAAATGGAGTTAATTAAGGAAAGCCAGCATGAACTTGTTAAGGGCAAATTTTGTTTAACTTGCTGGAGTTTTTTGATGAGGTAATAATGAGAGTTGTGAGGGTAATGCTGTTGATCTGGTGTACGTAGACTTTCAAAAGGCATTTGATAAAGTGCCACACAGCAAACTTGTGAGCAAAGTTAGAGCTCATGGAATAAAACAGACAGTAGTAACATGGATACGAAATTGGCTGAGAGACAGGAAACAGAGAGTAGTGCTTCATGGATGTTTTTTGGATTGGAGGAAAGCTTGTAGTGGAGTTCCCCAGGGGTCAGTTACGGATGATACAAAACTTGAAACTGTGAGGATAGTGTAGAACTTTAAAAGGACATAAAATAGGTTGGTTAAAATGGCGGACAAGTGGCTTAATGCAGAGAAGTGTGAAATGGTTCATTTTGGCACTAAGAACACAAAGAGACAATAGCTTCAATTGTTGACTTGTACACCGTGATCTACTGTAAATCATATTTTTATTCATTTTTATATTTTATATCTCCATCTTCCCTGAAAGTGATAAACTCTGCTAGTTTTAGTTCTGCAAATGTTTCTAGCCTTTGTAAGAGATTCCCGCTCCCATTTCCCTTTACGATAGTTCTTGGCTTTAGGATTTTATAACGGGCAAAATTACACAGACACAGGGTTCGGCCCAACCATAAACTTGTTGGTTATTTTTAAAAATTCCTAACACCCTGATACAAGAGCTCTAAACTAGTGTAATTGACACTACACAACACTTAATTGGTTAGCCCGATTTAAATCCTTCCACGATCTAATCTCAGCTTCCAGTTAAACCCAAAAAATCACCATGACTTATTAGAAAACCCCTACTTAAAAACCCACAAGCAAAACCCTACATTCCTGCCCAAGCCTTCCTCGCTTCAAAGCTCCCCCAGGATTTGGTTGTTATCCTTAAGTTACTTTAAAAACCTCAGCCCCAATACCCCTCAGATTTGGCTGATAATTTACAATCCCCCAATCGGTTGGTCCTTTCCAGTGTGAATTGTAGGTCCATGAACCAGAGTGACTGTTCCTGACCCTCCTTCTTAACTGCAGCCCCAAACCCTCCAATCTTGCCCTTTTTATGATGATTCTAATTGGAATATCATAAACACATTTCCTGAAGTCATCCTACTGGATGGTCAGTACTTAGCACCTTTTAATCTTTTAGTCTGTTACATGCCTTGGTCCAGACAGACTCACTCAGTGCTGGTGTAATTTCCATCACCAAAGTCAATGGTGTGCACCCAGGTGAGATATCTCTGGCTCCAAGCATGGTGGGCATGCTAATGTTTTTCCTTCTTCTTGATAGGAGTGAATGTTGCTATGTAATGGCCATCGTCTGGGGCCGTTATGCTAATTGCATTCCTATTTTCTCAGCTGGGTTACGTGATGCAGCTGTCCTGTACCATTGTATATGATTCATTCCTTTAACTACATCAGGCGGAAGCAGTTACCTTGCACCATTGGTAGACCGGGCAAAACAAATTAGCAATAATACTGTGGTGAATGAATTCCTGGAGTGTGGGCAAGATGGTTTTTTAGACCAGTACGTCGAGGAACCGACTAGGGAACAGGCTATCCTAGATTTGGTATTGTGCAATGAGAAGGGTTTAATTAATAACCTTGTTGTGCGAGGTCCTATGAGGAACAGTGACTATAACATGATCGAATTCTTCATTAGGATGAAAAGTGAAGTAGTCCGATCTGAAACTAGGGTCCTAAATCTTAACAAAGGAAACTACGAAGGTGTGAGGCATAAGTTGGCTAAAATAGATTAGGGAACTTCATTAAAATGCATGATGGTAGATAGGCAATAGCTAATAGTTAAGGAACAAATGTATGCATTGCGACAGTTATACATTCCTTTCTGACACAAAAACACAACAGGTAAAGTGGCTAAACCATGGCTAACAAAAGGAAATAAGGATAGGATTAAATGCAAAGAGAGCCATATGAAATTGCTAGAACAATTAGCAAGCCTGAGGATTGGGAGCACTTTAGAATTCAGCAAAGGAGAACCAAGGGATTGATTAAGAAGGTAAAAATAGAGTATGAGAGTAAACTTGCAAGGAACATAAAAACGGACTGTAAAAGCTTCTATAAGTATGTAAAAAGAAAAAAAATTAGTGAAGACAAATGTAGATCCCTTACAGTCCGAAATGGGAGAATTTATAATAGAGAACAGGAAATGGCAGAGCAATTAAACAACTACTTTAGTTCTGTCTTCATGGAGGAAAACACAAATAACTTCCCAGAAACATAATGGAACCAAGAGTCTAGTGAGAAGGAGGAATTGAAGAAAATTAGTATTACTAAAACAATAGTGCTGGAGAAGTTAATGGGACTGAAAGCCAATAAATCCCCAGGGCCCAATAACCTACATCCCAGGGTACTAAAGGAGGTGGCCATGGAAATAGTGGATGTGTTGGTTGTTATCTTCCAAAGTTCTGCAGATTCTGGAACAGTCCCGGCAGATTGGAGTGTGGAAAACATAACCCCACTATTTAAAAAAGGAAGGAGGGAGAAAACAGCGAATTGCAGATCAGTTAGCCTAACCTCAGTAGTAGGGGGAAATGAAAGAATCTATTATAAAGGATGTGATAACAGGGCACTTAGAAAATATTAACAGGATTAGACTAAGTCAACATGGATTTATGAAAGGGAAATCATGTTTGACAAAATTACTGGAGTTCTTTGAGGACATATTAGCAGAATAGATAAGGGAGAACCAGTAGATGTGGTAAAACCATAAGACCATAAGATGTAGGAGCAGAAGTAGGCCATTCAGCCCATCAAGTCTGTTCCACCATTCAATGAGGTCAGGCTGATCTGATAATCCTCAATTACACTTTCCTGCCTTTTCCCCATAACCCTTTATTCCCTTACTGATTAAAAATCTGTCTACCTCAGCCTTAAATATACTTAGTGACCCAGCCTCTACAACCCTCTGTGGTAAGGAATTCCACAGATTCACTACCCTCTGAGAGAAGAAATTCCTCCTCATCTATGTCTTAAATGGGCAACCCCTTACTCTGAGATTATGCCCTCTGGTCCTAGACTCTCCCACAAGGGGAAATAACCTCTCAGCATCTACCCTGTCAAGCCCCCTCAGAATCTTATATGTTTCAATAAGGTTGCCTCTCATTCTTCTAAACTCCAATGAGTACAGGCCCAACACACTCAACCTCTCGTCATAAGAAAATCCTCCATCCCGGGGATCAACCTAGTGAACCTTCTCTGGACTGTCTCCAATGCCAGTATATCTTTCCTTAGATAAGGGGACCAAAACTGTTCACAGTAACTCAATGCAAATGTAGTTCCATTGTTTAAAAAGTGATCAAAGGAAATGCCAAACAATTATAGGCCAGTTAGTCTTACATCGGTGGTGAGCAAATTAGTAGAATTAATCCTGAGAGATAGGATTAACTGTCATGTGGAAAGGCATGGACTAGTCAGGGACGGTCAGCGTGGATTTGTTAAAGGAAGGACTTGCCTCACAAATTTGATTGAAATCTTTGAGGAAGTGACAAGAAGGGTTGATGAAGTTAGTGCAATGGATGTTGTGTATATGGATTTTAGCAAGGCATTTGACAAGGTCCCACATGGCAGATTGGTCAGGAAAGTAAAAGCCCATGGGATTCAGGGTAATGTGGCAAACTGGATAAAAGGTTGGCTTTGTAACAGGAAACAAAGGGTAATGGTCGATGGATGCCCTTGTGAATGGAAAGTTGTCTCAAGTGGTGTTCCACAGGGCTCGGTGTTGGGACTCTTGCTGTTTCTGTTATATATTAACGATTTGGACGTGAACATGGGGGGCATGATTGGGAAATTTGCAGATGACACAAAGATTGGCCGAATAGTGGATAGTGTAGATAGCTATAATTCCCAAAACGATATAGATGGGTTGTTGGAGTGGGCGGTAAAATGGCAGATGGATTTTAACATAGAGAAGTGTGAGGTCATACATTTACGGAGGTCAAACAGTTACAGGGATTACACAATAAACATGAATATACGAAGAGGGGTAGATGAAGTGAGAGATCTTGGTGTACAAGTACACAGGTCCCTGCAGGCAGCAGTTCAAGTAGACAAGGTTGTAAAGAAGGCATATGGAATGCTCTCCTTCACTGGCAGAGGTATAGAATATAAAAGTAAGGATATAATGTTGGAATTGTATAAACACTGGTTAGGCCACAACTGGAGTATTGTGTGCAGTTCTGGTCACCACATTACAGGAAGGATGTAATAGCTCTGGAGAGAGTGCAGAGGAGGTTTACAAGAATGTTGCTAGGGTTAGAAGAGTAGCTACGAGGAGAGATTGGATAGGTTGGGGTTATTTTCCTTAGAACAAAGAAGGCTGAGAGGTGACTTGATTGAGGTGTACAAAATTATGAGGGGAATAGATAGAGCGGACGGGATAAAATTGTTTCCCTTGATGGAGAATTCTAGAACCAGGGGACATAGATTCAAGATAAGTGGCAGAAGGTGTAGGGGGGACCTGAGGAAGAACCTTTTTACGCAGAGGGTAGTGGGTGTCTAGAATTCGCTGCAAGTTGGTGGTAGAGGCAGAAACTCTTAATTCTTTAAAAAAGTACCTGGATCTGCACTTTAAGCTGCAGGGCTATGGGCCAGATGCAAGAAGGTGGGATTAGAAAGGGCACCTGGGTGTTCTCGGGCTGGCATGGACAAGATGGGCCGAATGGCCTCCTTCTGTGCTGTAACTTTTCTATGGTTCTATAGTTCTAGGTGAGGTCTAAATAGTGCCTTGTATAGTTTTGGCAAGACTTCTCTATTTTTAAACCCCATTTCCTTTGAAATAAAGGCCAACAATCCATTTGTCTTCCCTATTACCAGTTGAACTTGTATACTAGCTTTTTGTGATTCACGCACAAGGACCCCCAAATCCCTCTGTGCTGCAGCTTTCTTCAGTCTTTCTCCATTTACATAATATTCAGCTCCTCTATTCTTCCTGCCAAAGTGCATTAGTTCACATTTTCCCACATTATATTCCATCTGCCAAGTTTTTGCCCACTCACTTAACCTGCCTATATCCCTCTGTAGACTCTTTGTGTCATCCTCACCACTTGCCTTCCCATCCATTTTTGTGTCATCTGCAAACCTGGCGATAATACATTCACTTCCCTCATCCAAATCATTGATATATGTTGTAAACAATTGTGGCCCAAGCACTGATCCCTGTGGAACTCTGCTAGTTACAGGTTGCCATCCTGAAAATGCTCCTCTTATCCCAACATTCTGCCTTCTAATAGCTAGCCAATCTTCTATTCATACTTACTTTGTCCAATACCATGGGCTCTCATCTTATCTTATCGTGGTGTATTTGGATTTTCAGAAAGCTTTTGATAAAAGACAATACAGACTGATCAAAAGATTGAGAAAGAATAAATAAGGGACTTTGTGTACTTGAGTTGTATAAAAGTTTGTTTTTAACAAAAGGGAAATGTCATGATAATAGCTGATTGTGGTTGTGGACTCCAGTATTAGGCACTATATGGCATTCTGTATTATATATGGGGTCACCTGACCTGGGAGTTGAAGGTCAGATAGCACATGTTGGAGCCTGTCTTGATAGAGTGCAGATACCACAGATATGTATTCATGTTAGGAAACTGTGTTACCAATAAAGTTAGCTCAGTTACAAATTCGATGGCCTGTATGCATCATTAAAAAAAGAAACAAGACTTAGGCAGACCTAGTCAGCCCAATTTCTCCTCATATGACATAAGAGGTTAGTGTGTAATGGGATTGGGGGAATATATATGCATGGATTGAGAATTGGTTAGCAGACAGGAAACAGTGTAGGAATAAGTGGGTCTTTTTCAGAGTGGCCGGTGGTGACTAGTGGGGTGCTGCAGGGATGTGTGCTTGGGCCCCAGCTATTCACAATACATATCAATGATTTGGACGAGGGAACCAAATGTAATATTTCCAAATTTGCTAACAACATGAAACTTGGTGGGAATGTGAATGATGAGGAGCGCGTTAAGAGGCTTCAAGGTGATTTAGACATGTTGAGTGAGTTGGCAAATTCATGGCAGATGCAGTATAATGTGGATAAGTGTGAAGTTATCCACTTGGTAGGAAAAACAGAATGGCAGAGTATTATTTAAATAGTGATAGATTGGAAAATGTTGATGTGCAAAGGGACCTGAGTGTCCTTGTACACCAATCACTGAAAGCAAGCATGCAGGTGCAGCAAGTAGTTAAGAAGGTAAATGGTATGCTCGCCTTCATTGCGAGAGGATTTGATTACAGGAGCAAGGATGTCTTACTGCAACTGTTCAGGGCCTTGGTGAGACCACACCTGGTGTATTGTGTGCAGTTTTGGTCTCGTTACCTAAGAAAGGATATACTTTCCATAGAGGGAGTGCAGCGAAGGTTCACCAGGCTGAATCCTGGGATGGCAAGGTTGTCATATGAGGAGAAATTGGGCTGACTAGGTCTGCCTCAGTCTTGTTTCTTTTTTTAATGATGCATACAGGCCATCGACATTGTAACTGAGCTAACTTTATTGATAACACAGTTTCCTAACATGAATACATATCAGTGGTATCTGCACTCTATCAAGACAGGCTCCAACATGTGCTATCTGACCTTCAACTCCCAGGTCAGGTAACCCCATATATAATACAGAATGCCATATAGTGCCTAATACTGGAGCCCACAACCACAATCAGCTATTATCATGACATTTCCCTTTTTTTAAAAACAAACTTTTATAAAACTCAAGTACACAAAGTCTCTTATTTATTCTTTCTCACTCTTTTGATCAGTCTGTTTTGTCTTTTATTTTTCTTTTCTCTCTTGAAAAGTATTCCTTCTGCGACATGAAGTTCCTCACGAGAGGTCAAGTATTGTTTCACAGCAGAAGGGGCTCCGCTCCGATGTGTGGGCCAGCCAGTTTACACAATCTGCTGCAGTTTTCTCAGGATGATGTCATTCTTGGTCGCTTCCCTGATCTCATCCAGTTTGGTCACAGGCACAGGTAAGTTCTTTGTCAGCATGTGAACCTGTGCTTCTGTTTCTTTATCCTCTTCCTGGGTAGGAATGTACGTGACAGAGTGTCTACGATGTACATTTCCTTGTCCGGTTTGTATTTAACTCTGACCTGGTACTCCTGCAGACACATTAGTAATCTTTGGATTCTTGGTGGTGCACAGTTCAGGGGCTTTTTAAGTATGGTTTCCAAAGGCTTATGATCAGACTCTACCTCTATGTCTTTGCCATAGACAAACTGGTGGAAATGTTCTAGGCCAAACACAATTGCTCGCATTTCTCTCTCTATTTGGACATACCACTGCTGTGTTTCAGTCATTGCCTTTGAAGCTTATGCCGCTGGTGCCTCATTTGGCAAGAGGACAGCTCCCAGGCCAGTCTTTGAAGTGTCCACTGAGATCTTGACCGGCTGATTGACATTGTAATATTTTAGCACTGGTGCCTGGGTCAGTGTTCTCTTCAGACTACTTACAACTTCCTGGTGACTTTGTTCCCAGTACCATTCCACATCATTTTGTAAAAGTTCTCTGACAGGTGCTATCAGGCCTGACATGTTTGGAATGAATTTCCAAGATAGGTCACCATTCCCAAAAACCTCTCCAAGTCTTTCTTACATTCTGGGTGATATGTTCACGACTGCTTCAATTTTACTCAGGTCCGGCTTCAGTCCCTCACTTGTTAGCACGTGTCCCAAGTACTTGATTTCATGAAGACCTATTTTGCATTTTTCCTTCTTCAATTTGAGGTTCCTTTCTCCAGCCATGGCCAGCACCTGCCTCAGTCTGTGGTCGTGTTCTTCTCGTGAGGCTCCCCAGACCAGCACATTGTCGATATAGGTTTCCACACCCTCTAGCCTTTCAAACAGCTGTTTCACTGTTCTGTGGAATGCCTCCAGAGCTGAATTAATACCAAAACGTGAGCGTAAAAACCTGTATCGCCTGTATGATAAATTATAGGAAATTACAAGCCGATTAGCCTGACCTCGGTCATTGGTATGATTTTAAAGTCCATTATTAAGGATGAGATTTCAGAATACTTGGAACTGCATGGTAAAATTGGGCAAAGTCAGCATGGTTTCATCAAGGGGAGGTCATGCTTGACAAATCTGTTAGAATGCTTTGAGGAGGTAATGAGCAGGTTAGACAAAGGAGAGCCAATGGATGTTATCTACCTGGACTTCCAGAAGGCCTTTGACAAGGTGCCGCACAGGAGGCTGCTCAGTAAGATAAGAGCCCATGGTGTTAAGAGGCAAGGTACTAGCATGGATAGAAGATTGGCTGTCTGGCAGGAGGCAGAGAGTGGGTATAAGGGGGTCCTTCTCAGGATGACGGCCGGTGACTAGTGGGGTTCCACAGAGGTCAGTGTTGGGACCATAACTTTTCACTTTATACATTAATGATCTAGATGAAGAAATTGAGGGCATTCTGGGTAAGTTTGCAGATGGTACAAAGATAGGTGGAGGGACAGGTAGTATTGAGGAGGCGGGGAGGCTGCAGAAGAATTTGGACAGGTTAGGAGAATGGGCAAAGAAGTGGCAGATGGAATACAACGTGGGGAAGTGTGAGGTCATGCACTTTGGTAGGAAGAATAGAGGCATAGACTATTTTCTAAATAGGGAGAGAATTCAGAAATCTGGAGTGCAAAGGGACTTGGGAGTCCTAGTCCAGGATTCTCTTAAGATTAACTTGCAGGTTGAGTCGGTAGTTAGGAAGACAAATGCAATGTTGGCATTTATTTCGAGAGGACTAGAATATAAAAGCAGCGATGTGCTGCTGAGGCTTTGTGGGGCTCTGGCCAGACCACATTTAGAATATTGTGAGCCATTTTGGGCCCCGTATCTCAGGAAGGATGTGCTGGCCCTGGAGAGGGTCCAGACTAGGTTCACGAGAATGATCCCAGGAATGAAAGGCTTAACATATGAGGAACGTTTGATGACTCTGGGTCTATACTCGATGGAGTTTAGAAGGATGAGGGGGGATCTGATTGAAACTTACAGAATACTGAAAGGCCTGGATAGAGTGGACTTGGGGAAGATGTTTCCATTAGTAGGAGAGACTAGGACCCAAAGGCACAGCCTCAGATTAAAGGGAAGACCTTTTAAAATAAAGATGAGGAGAAACTTCTTTAGCCAGAGAGTAGTGAATCTATGGAATTCACTGCCACAGAAGGCTGTGGAGGCCAGGTCATTGAGTGTATTTAAGACTGAGATAGATAGGTTCTTGATTGGTAAGGGGATCAAAGGTTACGGGGAGAAGGCGGGAGAATGGGGTTGAGAAACTTATCAGCCATGATTGAATGGCAGGGCAGACTCGATGGGCTGAATGGCCTAATTTCTGCTCCTATGTCTTTTGGTCTTATGGTGTGTTGAATGTACTGAGATAGGAGCTGCATTCATCCAGCTTGGCCTGCCAGAAGCCTGAACTCACATTCAAGATTGAATAGTATTTAGCATCAGCTAGCTTACACGTGATCTCTTCTACTGTGGGCATCTGGTAATGCTCTCCTTGTACTGTCTGGTTTAGGTCTCTGGGATCCAGACAGAATAATGGTGAAAACTGATTTTGCTACAATTACAATTGGATTCACCCACTTTGTTGGTCCTTCAATCTTCTTGATGGTGTGAAATTTCTCCATTCTGTCCAATTCTGCTTTCGGTCAGTGTCTCAGATATTTTCCTGGGTGGGTGTATTTTGGGTGTCACAGTTTCATCAGTCTTGATGGTGTGTTCTCCTTTTAGGCAGCCAATCCCCTGGAACACATCTTTATACTCGCTCAGGATGTCATCAGTGGTGGCAGTCATTATTCTCTTGATTAGCTTCAGATTTTTACAAGCTTTGATTCTAAGAATGGGTTTTGAATCAGTTTTCACCACTATGAATGGAAGTGCTTGAGGCTGTTTTTGGTAATTCATTTTAAGTGTGAACCTGCTTTCTACAGCAATTTTTTCACCTGTATAAGTAGACAGCTTCACTTTTGTTTTAGTTAGCTGTTTTTCTTTGCTTATTTTATGATACAGGCTCATGGGAATGACATTTGATTGTGCACCTGTGTCAAACTTGAAATTCACCATCATGTTGGCAATTTTTAAATCAACCTCCCATTTGTCTTCTTTGGAATTTGTTGTTACTGAACCAACTAAAAGTTTAGTTTCAATGTTTGTGTCAATCATGTGCACTTTCTTCGATTTACACATCTTATTCTCTTGATTAGCTTCAGATTTTTACAAGCTTTGATTTAGTTTATCACAGTTCTTACATTGCTTTCCATTGGTGGACAACTATGTGGCAAATGTTCTGTTCTGCATCGGCTGCATTTAAATATTTTAATAGCAGTTTTGTTCTTTTTACCTTCAGGCTGTCTATTTGTTTTTTTCCCAGGCCTGTTTCTGATTAGCTGCATCTAACTACTTGACCATGTGTGGATTATCATCTTCTGTCATCTATTTAATCTGGCATTTTGCTGTCTGTGTTGCTCTGTAGGTATTTATTGCTTTCTCCAGAGTGAGATCAACTTCTCTCAAAGGCCTTTCTCTCAGAGAGTTGTATGCAATCCTGCAAATTATTCTATCTCGGATGAGTGATTCTTCAAGCTCCCCATGATTTAGCTCATTTTCTCAGCTCAGTTACGTACTGACTAATGTTGTCACTGCCTTGTGTGCGTGTCCAAAATTTGTATCTTTCATATGTGATATTATCCTCAGGGCTGCATTAGGCTTTGAATTTTTCCATTATTTCTTTCAAGTCATTTCAGTTTCAAATGCGAATGTGTTATAGACTTCTAGAGCTTCTTTCCCTGCTACATGAAGAAAGATGGAAGAGTATCAGATTGGCAGGGGTAACATGGAAGACGAATTTGATGAGCACATCAGGGATGGCTTCTTACAGCAATACGTTACAGGACCTACCCAGGAACAGGTTATTTTAGATCTAGTAATTTGTAATGAGGTGGGAGTAATAAGAGATATCACAGTTAAGGATCCTCTAGGGAGTAACGATCACAACATGGTAGAATTTCAAATTCAGTTTAAGGGTGAACAGCTTGGGTCTCAAACCAGTGTCCTCAACTTAAGTAAGGGCAATTATAGAGATATGACCTTGTGATGAAGCAGCTGAAGATGGTTAGGCCTAGGACACGACCCTGAGGAATTCCTGCAGTGATGTCCTGGAGCTGAGATGACTGACCTCCAACAATCACAATCATCTTCCTTTGTGCTTGTTATGGACAAAGAAATAGACAAGTTGCAAAAAGAATGTTTAGGATTGGGGGAGAGCTGATTTTAGTAAAATAAGGCAGGATCTGGCCAAGGTAGAGTGGGAAAAGTTACTTGTGGGGAAATCTACAGAAGAACACTGGGGGACATTTAAAAAAGTAAATGGGGAGGGTACAGGCTCAACATGTTCCCTCTAGGGTGATAGGAAGTAGTAACAAGCCCAGAGAACTATGGATGACCAGAGATATTCAGGATATGATGAGAAGGAAAAGAGGGGCTTTTAGCAGGTACAAGGGGAGCAAATCAGCGGAGGCATTAGTGGAGTACAGAAAGTGCAGGGTGGAGCTTAAGAAAGCAATTAGAAGAGAAAAAAGAGGATATGAGAAAGCTCTGGCTGGTAAAAGTAGGGTAAATCCCAAGATATTCTATAAGTATATCAATGGGAAGAGGATAACCAGGGAAAGAGTAGGGCCCATTAGGAACCAAAGGGGCAATCTATGGGTGGAGCCAGAGGACATCACTAGAGCATTGAACAAATACTTCACATCCGTCTTCATCCAAGAGAATGAGGATGAAGGTATGGAACTCAGGGAGAGAGAGAGACTGCGAGGTTCTTGAACAAATTGATATAGGGAGTGACAAGATATTGGAGGTGTTCGCAGGCTTAAAAGTGGATAAATCTCCAGGTCCAGATGATTTGTGTCCCAGATTGCTGAGGGAGGCAAGGGAGGAGATCGCAGAGGTACTGACCCAAATTTTAAATTCCTCTCTGGCCATGGGAGAGGTGCCAGAGGACTGGAGAACAGCTAATGTGGTTCCGCTATTTAAGAAAGGTTGTAGAGAGAAGCCAGGGAACTGCAGGCCAGTGAGTCTCACGTCAGTGGTAGGGAAACTATTGGAGAAAATTCTGAAGGAGAGAAGCTGTCTCCACTTGGAGAGGCAAGGTTTGATCAGGGATAGTCAGCATGGCTTTGTCAGAGGGCGATGTAATGCCTAACAAATTTGATTGAATGTTTTGAGGAGGTGACCAGGTGTGTAGATGAGGGTAGTGTAGTTGATGTAGTTGATAACAATTTCAGCAAAGCCTTTGACAAGGTCCCACATGGGAGAATTATAAAGAAGGCAAATGCACATGGGATACAGGGTAATTTGATAAGGTGGATTCAAAATTGGCTTACTTGTAGGAGACAGAGGGTGATGACAGAAGACTGCTTTAGTGACTGGAAGCCAGTGTCCAGTGGTGTACCACAGGGATCTGTGCTGGGTCCCCTATTATTCATCATTTATATAAATGACATAGATGACTATGTGGGGGGTAGGGTTAGTAAGTTTGTGGATGACACAAAGATTGGCCGGGTGGTTAACAGTGAGGTTGAGTGTCTTGGGCTGCAGGAAGATATAGACGGGATGGTCAAATGAGCAGATAAGTGGCAGATGGAATTTAACCTTGAAAAGTATGAGGTGATACACTTTGGAAGGAATAATTTGACAAGGCAGTATTCAATGAATGGCATGATACTAGGAAGTTCTGAGAAACAAAGGGACCTTGGCGTGTGTGTCCATCGATCTCTGAAGGCAGAGGGGCATGTTAGTGGGGTGGTGAAAAAGGCATATGGGACACTTGCCTTTATCAATTGAGGCAAAAATCCAAAAGTGGGGAGGTCATATTGGAGTTGTATAGAACCTTGGTGAGGCCGCAGCTGGAGTACTGTGTGCAGTTCTGGTTGCCACATTATAGGAAGGATGTGATTACACTGGAGGGTATGCAGAGGAGATTCACCAGGATGTTGCCTGGGATGAAACATTTAAGTTATGAAGAGAAGTTGGATAGACTTGGGTTGTTTTCGTTGGAGCAGAGAAGACTGAAGGGCAACTTGATCGAGGTGTACAAGATTATGAGGGGCATGGACAGGGTGGATAGGGAGCAGCTGTTCCCCTTAGTTGAAGGGTCAGTCACGAGGGGACATAAGTTCAAGTTGACGGGCAGGATGTTTAGGGGGATGTGAGGAAAAACCTTTTCACCCAGATGGCGGTGACAATCTGGGAGGGTGGTGGAGGTGGGTTGCCTCACATCCTTTAAAAAGTACCTGGATGAGCACTTGGCATGTCATAACATTCAAGGCTATGGGCCAAGTGCTGATAAATGGGATTAGGTAGGTAGGTCAGGTGTTTCTCATGTGTCGGTGGAGACTCGATGGGCTGAAGGGCCTCTTCTGCACTGTGTGATTTTGTGATTCTGTGACTCTAGGTATGACTCCAACCAGCGCAGAGTTTTCCCCTGATTCCCATTGACTTCTTGCTAGGACTCCTTGATGCCACACTCGGTCAGGTGCTGTCTTGATGTCAAGGGCAATCGCTCTCACCTCAGGAACTCAGCTCTTTTGTCAATGTTTGAACCAAGGCTGTAATGAGGTCAGGAGCTGAGTGGCCCTGTTGGAACCCAACCTGGGAATCAGTGACCAAATTATTGCTAAGCAAGTGCCGTTTGATAGCACTGTTGATGACCCCTTCCATTACTTTACTGATGATGGAGAGTAGACTGATGGGGCAGTAATTGGCTGGGTTGGATTTGTCCTGCTTTTTGTGTACAGGATATACCTGGGCAATTTCCCACATAGCTGGGTAGATGCCAATGTACTGAAACAGCTTGGCTAGGGGTGCAGCAATTTCTATGCGTGTTTCTATGATAACGTCCCCATTTCTGGTCCTTTAATTGTGTCAGTTCTTTTGTGATGTTGGGATGTTTGAAATGAAGCCCTTAGAGTATAGCCTGCCTCTGTGTGTTTTGTGTTGAGCTTTGGCTTTTATTTACAGTACTTGCAACCATATTTCTTGGGGTTTTTCATATTTCATAAAGTCCAGTTGGAGGGGATTCCGATCCCACACCTTCCAATACATTAGCAAGCTGTTAGTACTCAACTTTAGTACAACAACATACAAAGAGAATGGCAGATGGCACTGTGTGAGTCTTCTTTGAATGAATCAAGGAGACTAAATAAACCTGCATCAGGTGACAAATGTTCCTACTATTGTTCTGATAACAAAACATTAACTTTTTGTTTCTGAAATAATCACATTTCTTCTTGTAATTAGTTGGTTTGACGAGAAATAATAAATGCAAAATAAATTCAAATATTGAACAACTAGTTCATAGGTGCTAAAATTTACAGGATTTCATAGATAATTCCAGGATTTCCACCCAGAATTGAACTCCTATAGAGTAAACTAACTCCCTATGTGTGACTTGGATGATTAAATACCAGGAATTACATGAAATGGAACTGTATTGAATGTATCACAGTCTTTGACTGGATATTTTTCACGTCTTGATGTTGCCTGGAAATGGAAATGTGTTGGAGAATCATCAATAATCTGAATTTGAAAACTTATTTTGCTACATGTACCTAAATGTTCAATAGAATTCACAAAAATGTGGACTGGATTCAACTCATTAAAATACAGCAGAGGAGGTATGAACTGGCTTTGGAGTCAGCAGAATTGATTTTTATTTTCCTTTTGGTTCTGCTTTGCTGGCACCAATGCACAATAGATCAGGAAACAAACTATGACTTGTGTTTCTGTTGGACCTGGACTCAAGTGTAGGAAATTCTTGTATTGAACAATCAAGAGTTCTATTATCATGTACAATTGTTGCAGGAGTGATGTCACAACAACATCCTCATCTTTTTCACACCTTTACAGTGCCATTTCTAAATCAAATATGATGACAAAGATATATGAGTTATTCATTATGAACCTTTTTGATCTTTCAGAAGTACTCCAAACATGAAGATATGTCTTGCTTTCAGTGGTACTGCATGAAAGAAGGTATGTCAGAACCATAATGAACGAACAAAGACTCATTGGCTGTACACACGATCAGAGAACCAGATGCAGAACAGTACCATCTGATGTAAGGATGAATGTTGTTAACATGAAGCATAGTGCTGGCATAGCCAGAGATATTTTTCTAAATCAAACTTCATCTTTCAGATGACGTATTAAACAGAGACCCTGTTCAAGTATATTTTGGCATTATTTGAAGAAAACCAGAGAGCTATCCTTGTGTTTGATCTGGTATTTGTGCTTCAAACAGCCCAATCATAACTTGTCGTACATTTAACTTGATGTTTCTGGGATTTTGCTGTTATGCAATTCAGCTGCCAATTTGCATTCCATGACAACTATCACTGCCTTCAAAAACTAATTATATAAATGCAAGTTATTTCTTTTGTTACACATGCTCATCAAAGATAAAAAAGAATGGGTGGAATTATTCCAGCTCTGCACTAAGTGTGGTAGTGGGCGGGTACTTGCCAACCACAATGGCAGCTTCTCACGCCACATCGTCCTAAACCCGCCGCATTAATTATGCATCCTCTGGAAACACGCCATTTTCATGACGAGTGGGCTCTCATTTGCTCGCTGTGCCATCATTTCGCTGCTTCATCATGCCAGGTGCCATATTTAAAGTCCATCCACATGCACACCTCTCAATGCTTTCAGCCCACGACTGCTGCAAAGAAGACATGGCCCTGAAAGGCAAAAATATTGCAGCCTCCAGGTTCAATGACACGTCCCCTAAGTGCCTTTTGGACTCAGCTTGCCATGATGTTCTCTGCCCCCGCACAGGCAGCAGGATGGGCAGCAAAATCACTAATCAGGCTTGGGATGAGGTGGCAGCGGTGGTCAGTGCCAATGCCCTTCAAAAGAGGACAGCCACCAAGTGCTGCAAGAGGATGAATGATCTCCTCCATTCTGCCAGCGTAAATCACTCTTCTCATCACCCTCAACTCACACACTGACAAACCCATCACACACCCACAAGGCCCTCACTCACTGCCAGTTCAAAGGGCATCACCATTCACTCTCTCACACACACTGTCATTGTCCTCATCCTGTCCATGGGACCACTCATCACCCACACAGGCCAGGCACACTTATCATCTGGCCTGGCAGGCGTCCTACTTACACTCTCTCTATCTCTGTGCAGGACAAGCTGGCACACAACAAGAGGGGGAGAGGTTTCAGACCGGTGGAGGGATGCCTGAAATGAAGGTCCTCACGGACTTTGAAAACAGAGCCTTTCAGTTGGCCAGCAATGACTGGGACCAGTCCAGTGCTGACAGTGTGGTCAGCGCTACTCTACCAAGTGAGCATCCATCAGTGCAACATCCATCAGACAACCATGCTGTGAGTGATGTGTCCTATTTCATAGGCCACTGCCATGCACTAATTACCTCTCCTTGCTTCCGCAGGCACATCTGCCAAACATCTGACAGAGCCCATGACCCAGGGCCTCCAATCAAGCCCCAAATAATCCTCTGAAGAGGAATTTGAAGGCACCCTCCTTGAAACATAGAAACAAAGAAAATAGGAGCGGGAATAGGTCATTTGGCACTTTGAGCCTGCTCTGCCATTCAATATGATCAATATGATCCACTATCTCAACGCCATATTCCTGCTTTCTCCCCATACCCCTTGACACCTTTAGAGTCCAGAAATCTATTTATTTCCTTCTTAAATATATTCAGTGACTTGGCCTCCACAGCCTCTGTGGTAGAGAATTCCACAGGTTCACCACCCTCTGAGTGAAGAAGTTTCTCTTCATCTCAGTCCTAAATGGTCTACTCCATATCCTGACATTGTGACCCCTTGTTCTAGAACCCCCAGCCAGAGGAAATATCATCCCTGCATCCAGTCTGTCCACCCCTGTCAGAATTTTATATGTTTCAATGAGATCCCCTCCCATTCTTCTAAACTCCAGTGAATATAGGCCTAGTTGGCCCAATCTCTCCTCATATGACAATCTTGCCATCCCAGGATTCAGTCTGGTGAACCTTCGCTGCACTCCCACTACGGAAAGTATATTCTTTCATAGGTAGGGAGACAAAAACTGCACACAATACTCCAGGTGTGGTCTCACCAAGGGCCTGTACAGCTGCTGTAAGCCATCCTTGCTCCTGTACTCAAGTCCTCTCACAATGAAGGCGAACATACCATTTACCTTCTTAACTGCTTGCTGCACCTGCATACCTGCTTTCCGTGATTGGTGTACAAGAACACTCAGGTCCCTTTGTACATCAACATTTCCCAATCTATCCCCATTTAAATAATATCCTGCCATTCTGTTTTTCCTATCAAAGTGGATAATTTCACACTTATCCACATTATACTGCACATGCCTTGTATTTGCCCACTCACTCAACTTGTCTAAATCATCTTGAAGCCTCTTAACACCCTCCTCACTGCTCACATTCCCACCAAGTTTTGTGTTGCCAGCAAACTTGGAAATGTTACATTTGGTTCCCTCATCCAAATCATTGATATATATTATGAATAACTGGGGCCCAAGCACTGATCCCTGTAGTACCCCACTAGTCATAGCCTGCCATTCTGAAGAAGACCCATTTATCCCTACTCTCTGTTTCCTGTCTGCCAACCAATTCTCAATCCATGCCAATATATTGCCCCCAATCCCATGTGCTTTCATTTTGCACACTAACCTCTTATATGTGACTTTATCAAAAGTTTCCTGAATACATCACATCCATTGGTTCTCCCTTATCTATTCTGCTAGTTATGTCATCAAAAAATTCCAATAGGTTTGTCAAACTTGATTTCCCTTTCATAATTACAAGTTGATTGTATCTAATCCTGTTGATATTGTCTAAGTGTTCTTTTAGCACATCCTTTATAATAGACTCTAGCATTTTCCTACCACTGATTTTTACAGTTTAAAACGGCGAGAGGAGAGCCGGGATTTTTACAGTTTAAAACAGCGAGAGGAGAGCCGGGAGTTTCACAGTTTAAAACAGCGAGAGGAGAGCCGGGATTTTTACAGTTTACAACGGTGAGAGGAGAGCTGGGATTTTTACAGTTTACAATGGTGAGAGGAGAGCTTGGATTTTTACAGTTTAAAGCAGAGAGAGGAGAACTGGGATTTTCACAGTTTAAAACAGTGAAAGGAGAAATGGGATTTTTACACTTTAAAACAGAGAGAGGAGAGCCGGGATTTTTACAGTTAAAACAGTGAAAGGAGAACTGGCATTTTTACAGTTTAAAATAGCCAGAGGAGAGCCAGGATTTTTACAGTTTAAAACAGTAAGAGGAGAGCTAGGATTTTCACAATTTAAAACAACGAGAGGAGAGCTGGGGGTTTCACGGGTTAAACCTGTAAGAGGAGAGCCGGGGTTTTCATTGTTTAAAACAGTGAGAAGAGAGCCAGGATTTTTACAGTTTAAAACGGCAAGAGGAGAGCCGGGATTTTCACTGTTTAAAACAGTGAGAGGAGAGCTGGAGTTGTTAAAGTTTAAAACAGCGAGAGGGGAGCTGGGGGTTTCACAGTTTAAAACAGCGAGAGGAGAGCTGGGATTTTTACCGTTTAAAACAGTGAGAGGTGAGCCGTGACTTTCACAGTTTAAAACAGTGAGAGGAGAGCCGGGATTTTCAGTTTAAAACAGCGAGAGGAGAGCCGGGGGTTTCACAGTTTAAAACAGCAATAGGAGAGCTAGGAGTTTCACAGTTTAAAACAGAGAGAGGAGAGCCAGGATTTTTACAGTTTAAAACAGCGAGAGGAGACCCGGGAGTTTCACAGTTTAAAAAAGTGAAAGGAGAGCCGGGAGTTCCACAGTTTGAAACAGTGAAAGGAGAACCAGGAGTTTCACAGTTCAAAACAACGAGAGGAGAGCCAGGAGTTTCACAGTTCAAAACAGCGAGAGGAGAGCTGGGAGTTTCACAATTTAAAACAGCAAGAGGAGAGCTGGAATAAAAGCAAAAAAATGCGGATGCTGGAAATCCAAAACAAAAATAAAAATACCTGGAGAAACTCAGCAGGTCTGACAGCATTTGCAGAGAGGAACACAGTTAACGTTTCGAGTCTGAATGACTCTTCAAAAGAACTAAGGAAAATTAGAAGAGAGGTGCAATATAAGCTGGTTTAAGGGGGGACAAGTAGAGCTGGATAGAGGGCCAGTGATAGGTGGAGATAGCCAAAAGATGTCATAGACAAAAGGACAAAGAGGTGTTGAAGGTGGTGATATTATTTAAAGAATGTGCTAATAGGTGACATTAAGGGTAGAAAGCAGGAAGAGCAAGGTACAGATAGCCCTAGTGGGGGTGCGGTGAAGGAATCGAAATAGTCTAAAAGGCAGAGATAAAACAATGGATGGAAATACATTTAAAAATAATGGAAATAGGTGGGAAAAGAAAAATCTATATAAATTATTGGATCAAATGGGGATCAGAAAGGCGGTGGGGATGGAGGAGAGAGTTCATGATGTAAAATTGTTGAACTCAATATTCAGTCCGGAAGGCTGTAAAGTGCCTAGTCGGAAGATGAGGTGCTGCTCCTCCAGTTTGCGTTGAGCTTCACTGGAACAATGCAGCAGGCCAAGGATGGACATGTAGGCATGAGAACAGGGTGGTGTGTTGAAATGGCAAGCGACAGGGAGGTCTGGGTCATGCTTGCGGACACACCGAAGGTGTTCCACAAAGCAGTCACCCAGTCTGTATTTGGTCTCTCCAATGTAGAGGAAACAGCATTGGGAGCAGCGAATGCAGCAGACTAAATTGAGGGAAGTGCAAGTGAAATGCTGCTTCACTTGAAAGGAGTGTTTGGGCCCTTGGACTATAAGGAGAGGGGAATTAAAGGGGCAGGTGTTGCACCTTCTGCGGTTGCATGGGAAGGTGCCGTGGGAGGGGGTTGAGGTGTAGGGGTGATGCAGAGGAGAGCTGGGATTTTTACAGTTTAAAACAGCGCCAGGAGAACCGGGATTTTTACAATTTCAAATAGCAAAAGGAGAGCTGGGAATTTCACAGTTTAAAATAGTGAGAAGAGAGCCGGGGTTTTACAGTTTAAAACAGCGAGAGGAGAGCTGGAAGTTTCACAGTTTAAAACAGCGAGAGGAGACTCAGGAGTTTCACAGTTTAGAACAGCAAGAGAAGAGCCGGGATTTTTACAGTTTAAAACAGTGAGAAGAGAGCTGGGATTTTTACAGTTCAAAACAGCGAGAGGAGAGCTGGGATTGTCACTGTTTAAAACAGCGAGAGGAGAGCAGGAATTTTTACAGCTTAAAACAGCAGGAAGAGAGCCCGAGTTTTCACTGTTTAAAACAGTGAGAGGAGAGCCGGGAGTTTCACTGTTTAAAACAGCGAGAGGAGAGCTGGGAGTTTCACAGTTTTAAATAGCGAGAGGAGAGCCAAGAGTTTCACAGTTTAAAACAGTGAGAGTAAAGCTGGGAGTTTCACTTTTTAAAACAGCGAGAAGAGAGCCGGGAGCACACGGATAGCGGATCTGTGTGAGAAGGGCAGTTGTGGCAGAGAACCCCTTCAACCTGTTTCTACCTGACAGGGCTGAATTGTGAGATACAGGAAAACAGATGGTGATTGGTGTCTTTTTTGACTGGCCAAGTGGTTCAATTCAGGAGACGTTATTACAGCTGAAGAGTACTGTTAAGAAATTCACTTGTGAAATATTTAACATCCAAATTAATTAATTAAGTAGAGTAGAGATGGCTGTGCTGGTGATTTGTGGCAGCTCTGGTATGTGGGACCAGGTGGAAGTTGGTTCATTCCACGGAGACCACAACTGCAGTAAGTGTTGTCTGCTCGAGGAACTTCGGCTCAGAGTTGATGAGCTGGAGTCCGAGCTGCAGACACTGTGACACGTCAAGGAGGGGGTAAGTTACTTGGACACTGTTTCAGGAGACAGTCACACCCCTCAGATTAATTACATCAAATTTGGTCAATGATCAGGGACAGGAGGGCGTGCCTGCGAGAAAGGCAGGTATGGTTCCAGAATTTAATTTCAGAGGAGCCTCAGCTGGTGCCCTTGTCCTATAGGTATGAGGTTCTTGCTCCAGTTGTGGACGAGGCACAGACTGCAGAGGGTATGAGCGAACTGACCGCAGAACAGTGGTACAGAGCACCATTCAAGTTGGGGGAGAAAAGAGAAATGTAGTTGTAATCGGGGATAGCATAGTTAGGGGAATTGATACTATTCTCTGCAGCAAAGACAGATCATCCCGAAGGCTCTATTGCCTACCTGGTGCCAAGGTTAAGGACATCTCTTCTGGGTTGGAGAGGAACTTGGAGTGGGAGGGGAAGGATCTAGTTGTCGTGGTCCACGTAGGTGCCAATGACATAGGTAGGACTAGGAAAGAGGTTCTGCTGAAGGACTACGAGCAGCTCGGGGCTAAATTAAAAAGCAGAACGACAAAGTTAATAATCTCTGGATTACTACCACATGCAAATTGACAGGGAGTAAATAAGATTAGAGAGGTAAATGCATGGCTCAAAGATTGGTGTGTGAGAAATGGGTTCCGATTTATGGGGCATTGGCACCAATACTGGGGAAGGAGAGAGTTGTTCCACTGGGACATGCTTCATTTGAAGCATGCTGGGACCAGTGTCCTGGCGAATCACATAACTAGGGTTGTAGATGGGAATTTAAACTAATTAGTGGGGTGGGGAGAGAGTTCAATTGAAGGGAAGTTTAAAAAGGAAAGTTCAAAAAGAAACGAGAGAGCAAAGGTACAGCGTAGTGAAGAGGCGAACGATAATCAAAGTGTGACAGGGAGGAGCAGAAAATATAAGCAGAATGTGTAATAATGGTAAAATGTCGAAGCTTAAGGCTCTTTATCTGAATGCACGCAGCATTTGTAACAAGATAGATGAGTTGACGGCACAAATAGAAATAAATGAGTATGACTTGATAGCTATTACAGAGACATGGTTACAGGGTGACCAAGACTGGGAACTTAATATTCAAGGGTATTCAATGTTCCAGAAAAATAGGCAAAAATGAAAAGGATGTGGGGTAACTTGGTTAATAATGGAAGGTATCAGTGTGATAGTGAATAGTTAGATAGGTGCCATAGATCGTGATGTGGAATCAGTGTGGGTAGAAATAAGGAATAGCAAGGGGGAGAAGTCATGGGTAGGAGTCGTCTATAGGCCCCCAAAGAGTTGCCTCACTGTTGGACAAAGTATAAATTGGGAAATAATGGAGGTGTGTAAGAAGGGTGCTACAATTGTCATGACAGATTTTAATCCGCATGTTGACTGGACAAATCAGATTGGCAGGGGTAACATGGAGATGAGTTTGTAGAGTGCATCAGGGATTGTTTCTTAGAGCAATACATTGCAGAACCTAACTGGGAATAGGCTATTTTAGATCTAGTAATGTGTGACGAGGTAGGATTAATAAGAGATCTCGTAGTTAAGGATCCTCCAGGAGGTAGCAATTACAGTATGGTAGAATTTCAAATTCAGTTTGAGAGCGAGCAACTTGGGTCTCAAACCAGTGTCCTCAACTTAAATAAGGGCAATTACAAAGGTATGAAGAAAGAGTTGTCTAAAGCGGCTGGAAAAATAGATTAAGGGAGAGGTCAGTGGATGAGCAGTGACAGACACTTAAGCAGATATTTCATAACACTCAGCAAGAATTTACCCCGGTCAAAAAGAAGGACTCGATGAGAAGGATGAACCACCCATGGTTAACAAAGGTGGTCAAGGAGAGTATCCAACCAAAAACTTAGGCATAAGAGCAAAAACTAGTGGTAGGCCAGAAGATTGGGATTTTTTTTAGATGACTAAAAAGCTAATAAAGAGGGAGAAAATTGACTATGAAAGTAAATTGACAAGAAATATAAAAACAAACAGCAAGAGCTTCTACGGCTATATATAAAGAAAGAGAGTGGCTAAAGTGAGTATGGGACCCTTGGAGGATGTGATTGGAGAATTGATAATGGGGAACAGGGAAATGGCAGATAATTTAAACCAATATTTTGCATCGGTCTTCACGGTGGAGGACACTATAAACATTCCAAAGATATCAGATAAGCAAGGTGCTAATGGGAGGAAAGATCTTGTAACCGTCTCTATCATGAGGGGCAAAGTATTTGACAAACTAATGGGACTAAAGGCAGACAAGTCACCAGGACCTGATGGCCTGCATCCAAGGGTTTTAAAAGGAGTGGCTGTAGAGATGGTGGAGGCATTGGTCGAAATATTCCAGAACTCACTGGATTCCGGGAGTGTCCCAGTGGATTGGAAAACTGCTAATGTGACACCCCTGTTCAAGGAGGGAGGAAGACAAAGAGCAGGGAACTATAGGCCAGTCAGCCTAACATCTGTCGTTGGGAAAATGCTAGAGTCCTTTATTGAGGAAGAATTAGCAGGACATTTAGAAAAGCTTAACGCAATCAGAGTCAACCTGGTTTTGTGAAAGAGAAATCATGTTTGACAAATTTACTAGAGTTCTTTGAGGATATAACAAGCAGAGTTGATGAAGGGGAACCAGTAGATGTAGTACATTTGGATTTCTAGAAGGCATTCGATAAGATGCCACATAAAAGGTTATTGCACAAGATAAGAGCTCACGGTATTGGGGGTAATGTATTAGCGTGGATTGAGGATTGGTTAACACACAGAAGGCAGAGAGTCGGGATTAATGGATCTTCTTCAGGTTGGAAAGATGTAAACAATGGAGTGCCACAAGGATCAGTGCTAGACCCTCAATTATTTATTATCTATATTAATGACTTGGAGGAGGAGGCAGAGCGTAATGTTTCAAATTTCTGACGATACAAAAATAGGTGGGAGATCCAATGCAACACAGAGGGATCTGGGTATTCCTGTGCATGAAACACAAAAAGCTAGCATGCAGGTGCAGCAAGTAATTATGAGGGTAAATTGAATTTTGGCCTGTATTGCTAGGGGGTTGGAGCTTAAAAATAGGGAAGTCTTGTTACAACTGTACAGGGTGTTGGTGAGGCCACATCTGGAGTACTGAGTACAGTTTTGGTCCCCGTGTTTAAGAAAGGATATACTGGCATTGGAGGCAGCTCAAAAGTGATTCACTAGGCTGATTCCTGGAATGAAGGGGTTGACTTATCAAGAACAGCTCAACAGGTTAGGTCTTTATTCATTATAGTTTAGAAGAATGAGGGGTGATCTTATTGAAACGTACAAGATTCTGAGGGGGCTTGACAGGGTAGATGTTGAGAAGATGTTTCCACTAATAGGGGGATCTTGAACTAGGGAACATAATTACAAAATAAAGGGCACTCATTTTAAACTGAGATGCAAAGGAATTTCTTCTTTCAGAGGGTAATGAATGACTGGAATTCTCTACCCAGGAGTTACGGAGGCTAGATCACTGAGAGTATTTAATGAGGAGGTTGATAGATTTTTGAAATATCGGGGAATTGAGGGTTATGAGGAGCTGGCATGGAAGAGGAGTTGAGACCTGGGGCAGATCAGCCATGATCTTATTGGATGGCGGGGCAGGCTTGAGGGGCCGAGTGGCCTATTCCTCCTCCTATTTCTTATGTTCTTATGATGTTAGGATACCTGGTCTGTAATTCCCTGTTTTTTCCCTCTCTCCTTTTTTTAAATAGTGGGGTTACATTTTCCACCTTCCAATTCATAGGGACTGTTCCAGAATGTACAGAATTTGGGAAGATGACAACCAACACATCCATTATTTCCTTTAGTACCCTGGGATGTAGATTATCAGGCCCTGGGGATTTATCAGTTTTCAGTCCCATTAATTTCTCCCGCACTGTTTTTTCAGTAATACAAATTTCCTTTGATTCCTCCTTCTCACTAGACTCTTGGTTCGCTAGTGTTTCTGGGAAGTTATTTGTGTCTCCCTCTGTGAAGGCAGGACTGAAGTAATTGTTTAGTTGCTCTGCCATTTCCTGTTCTCTATTATAAATTCTCCCATTTCGGACTGTGACAGACCTACATTTGTCTTCAGCAATCTTTTTCTTTTTACATACTTATACAAGTTTTTAAAGTCCTCTTTTATGTTTCTTGCAAGTTTACTCTCATACTCTATTTTCCCCCTCTTTATCAATCTCTTGGTCCTCCTTTGTTGAATTCTAACTGCACAATGTTCAGCACCATTCACGACTTCTCTGATACTGAAGCAGTCCATGTCCAAATGTAGCAAGACCTGGGCAATATCCAGGCATGGGCTGACTAGTGGCAAGTAACATTCGTGCCACACAAGTGCCAGGAAATGACCATCTACAACAAGAGAGAATCTAACCACCACCCCTTGACATTCAGTTACATTATCATCACTGAATCCCCCGCTATCAACATCCTGGGAGTTACCATTGACCAGAAACTGAACTGGACTCGCCATATAAATACTGTGGCTACAAGAGCAGGTCAGAGGCTAGGAAGGCTGCAGTGAGTAACTCACCTCCTGACTCCCCAAAGTCTGTCCACCATCTACAAGGCACAAGTCAGGAGTGTGATGGAATACTCCCCATTTATATGGATGAGTGCAGCTCCCACAACACTCAAGAAGCTTGACACCATCCAGGACAAAACAGCCCGCTTGATTGGCACCACATCCACAAACATTCACTCCCTCCATCACCGATGCACAGTAGCAGCAGTGTGTACCATCTACAAGATGCACTGAAGGAATTCACCAAGGCTCCTTAGACAGCATCTTCCAAACCCACAACCACTAGCATCTAGAAGGACAAGGGCAGCAGATGGGTGGGAACGTCACCACCTGGAAGTTCCCCTCCAAGTCACTCACCATCCTGATTTGGAAATATATCACCGTTCCTTCACTATCGCTGGGTCAAAATCCTGGAACTCCCTTCCTAACAGCACTGTGGGTGTACCTACATCACATGGACTACAGCAGTTCAAGAAGGCAGCTCACCACCACCTTCTCAAGGGCAATTAGGGATGGGCAATAAATGCTGGCCCAGCCAGTGAAGCCCACATCCTGTGAATGAATAAAATAAAATTCAGTTCACAGCCTTGTCACCCTGCAGCCATGTCTCTGTAATTGCAATCATATCACACCCGTTTACAACTATTTATGCTGTTAATTCATCTTCCTTATTGTGAATGCTCTGTGCTTTCGGATACAGTGAGACTTGTTTTTTTTACACCTCTTTTTATGTTCTGTGGCCCTATTTGCTGCTAGCCCTTGTTTCCTCTGCCTTCCACTTTTGCTTTTTACTTTTCTGTCTTTTATTCTCATCTTTGTTTCCCTCTCTTGTGTCTTCCTGCCCAGGTTCCCATCCCTCTGCCAATCTACTTTAAACCCTTTCCCACAACATTGGTGAATAGGGAAGGCAGTGGCATAGTCATTCAGAGACCCAGGGTAATGCTTTGGGGACCTGGGTTCAAATCCCACCAAGGCAGTTACTGAAATTTGAAATCCAATAAAAATCTAGAATTAAAAGTCTGATGATGACTGTGAAACCATTGTTGATTGTTGTAAAAACCCATCTGGTTCACTAATGCTGTCTGCCCTACATGTGACTCCATGTGGCTGACTGTTAGATACCCTCTGAACAAGGTCAATTAGGGATGGGCAATAAATGGTGACCTAGCCAGTGATGCCCACATCCCATGAACAATAAAAATAAAATACCCCTTCAACTGGTCTGTTCTCCTATTCCTGATCTCGCTAGCATGTGGCACTGGGAGTAACCTTGAGATTACTACCTTTGAGCTCCTGCTTTTTAATTTATTTCCTGGCTTCCTATATTCTGCTCACAGGATCCCTTTTATCCTTCTTTTTACCTATGTTGTTGGTACAGATATGGACCACGACCTCTGGCTGTTCAGCCTCCCCCTTCAGAATATCCTGCAGCCACTCAGTGACATCCTTGACCCTAGCACCAGAGAGACAACATACCATCCTGGAGTCATGTCTGCGGCCATGGAGTCCTCTATCTGTTCCCCTTACAATAGAATCCCATATTACTATTGTTCTCCCACTCTTTTTTCTCCACCTCCACCACTGCCCCCCCCACCCCAATGCAGCTGAGTCACCCGTAGTGCCACAGACTTGGCTCTTGCTGCTTTCCCCTGAGAAACCATCTCCCCAGCAGTGTCCAAAACAGAAAATCTGTTAGGGAGGGAGATGGATCCAGGGGATCCCTGCACTACCTACCTAGTGCCTTTACTCTGTCTGGCAGTCCCCCATTCCCTTTCTCCCTGTGCACTCTTTGCCTGCGCTGTGACCACCTCACTATATGTGCTATTCACAAAGAGCTCAGCCCTGCGTATGCTCCACAGTGACTGCAGCTGCTGCTCCAGATCATAAACTTGGATTTCAAGTAGCTGCAGCTGGAGACACTTCCTGTATGGTCACCCTGGACATTCGCACAGGAGAAGCATTCCACATGACCGAGCTGCCCTGCCATGACTTACCCTTAAATTACTTCCTTTACTTTTACTTCCTCCAGTTTAGAGAATATTAAGGACAGAAGAAATACTCACCAAGTCCTACTTACCAAGGCTACTGCTCTTCTTTCTGAGAAAAGGTACATAATGAAAGAATCATCTCCTCCCCCTTCACCAAACTCCCTTGCTCATCAAACTACAACTGAAGCACTCAAATGCAAACCAAGACAGCACTAAGTGCAGACCAGTGAAGTCCCGTCACAGCGCTCACCCACACCCTCCACTAACACAGAGACACACACCTCGGTGGGACTTAGCTTTAGAGTAGCTTCAAGATCATAATCTGGTGAGCAGATCACACTTTCTGATCCACAGCAGGCGGAGGGGACTTCCTGGGTGTCCAGTACTCAGAGGACTGCTGGAGGCCAGAACGTTGCTGAGTCCAATTCAGAGCCTCTGGACTTGGTCATGTCACAGATGTTGGAGCTCCAAAGGCAAGTTAGGGAACATCGGGAAGGGATGTCCGCTGCACTCCTCAAATTGCAAGGCACGATGGAGGAGTTTGTCCATCTTCAGGCTGAGGTGATATTGCTGTCATGTCAGCGTACCGATCAACACTGGTAGGATGGCGGCCGTCATGGCGACCTGGTCCAGGACATTTCTCTTGCACTGCTGCACAGGCTCATTCCATCGCTGATGCCATAGTTGGCCTCCAACAGTGTTTACACAAGAGGGGTGCGGGGCAGCTCGATCTTACTCCAGTCTTTTTCTTTCCCTCAAGGAGTCAGCTCGGGGCCCTTGGGCACCCATAGGGAGGAGGATCATCCCGGGCCCATCCATCCAGGTGACTCCGAGAGTGTCCAGCCCATCCAAATCCCATCTTCCTGTGACCCCAGCAGCTCCAGCTCCACTGGCCGAGGAGGGTGCCACTGCCGCATATCAGGACCCAAAAGTAGGCCGAATGCTCCAGAGGGCATCCATCAAGGCCATCATAGACAGGGTATAGCTGTCAGCAGGCTGCCTCCACCTCCATTGTGGTTGTTGTGGGAGCACCAAGATGTAGCAGCAGGGTTAAGAAGGTTAAGAAGATGTAGCTGCACAGCTTGGGCATGGGTGTTAATCGCTTATTCGTAATGTTCACCATTGTAAATAAACTCCCAACAATGTCTCCCTACCTATGGCTCCTTGTTCTGATGAGCAGTGTTTGTGTCACTCAGATGTGAAACCTTTCTGTGCAAGGTAAAGGCAGGTGTCTCAGTCCAGAGTCTCTTCCCTGTGCTCTTTGCAGCCTTTAGTCCAAAGTGATGGTCCAGCCTCACACTCCCTGGACACATTACAGATGCCTGCATCTCAACGATGCTTGTCATTGCTGCCAGAATGTAGTGGGCAGGTGTCACGGAGTTCTCTCATACTCTCTGTGTTCTCTCAGCACCTTAAAGGTGGGGCTGGCCCCCATCTCCAGCATCTGTGACCAGTGACCCTGTGCTCCTGAAAGGCTCAGGTACTGAAGGTGGACAAAGGATCAGAGGCTTTTAAAGTTTCATGACTGCATCTCTATGATATGACCCTGATCATAGAGCGCAAGCGAGCTTCCCCCAGCCAGACAGGAGTCAGACATTCTCAGATGCTGTGTGAAGATCTATGGAATGTCCTCACTGCATGTTGTCATCATCCTCCTGCAATCGAGCAATTATTAGGGCTTCCATTGTGTCTCCATGACAGGAGCTTTCTCACAGAGGGTATTCACGCTGCCATAAGCCAGACTGGAGTCAAACGTTCACAGATGTGATGCGAGGATCTTATGGTATCACCTCACTGCATGTTGTCATCATCCTCCACAAATATAGCAGCTATGAGGGCCTCCTAAGGATGCTTGCCTCATCTGGCCAGTGTGAGGGCCTCACCGCCGTCATCATCGCCTTCAAGGACCTCCTCACCCTCATCATTGTCGATGTCCTCCTCATCAGAAGAGACCTCCAGCTCCCCCATCTCCTCCTTAGCCAGCTCCTCTCCCTTTTGCAGCACCAGGTTGTAAAGGGTTCAGCAGTCGACGATGATGCGTGACATACTCTGTGGACTATATTGCAGGGCTCCACCAGACCGGTCCTGGCACCGGAGCCTCATCCTCAACATCCTGATGGTCTGCTCCACCAAGTTGTGAGTTGCAGCATGAGCCTCATTATAGCGTCGCTCTGCTGCAGTCTGAGGCCGCTGCACGGGTGTCATCAGCCACGGCCTCTGCAGGTAGCCCTTGTCCCCGAGGAGCCATCCCTGCAGCCTCTGTGGACCCTGGAATATGTCAGGGATCTGCGACCGACTGAGGGTGTAGGAGTCGAGCACATTCCCTGGAATGGTGTGTTTGTGGTGATCGCACATCAGCTGCACATTCAGAGAATGGAATCCCTTGCAGTTACCTAGTTGACCGTGTGTTGCGACAGAGATCTAAGTGCCACCTGAGTGCAGTCGATGGCATCCTGCACACGTGGCAAACCTAAGAACTGGGCAAATTCAATCGCTTGTGCATCCTAGCTGTCCTGGTTTCAGGCAAAATGCATAAAGTTGAGTGCCCTCGCTAACTTGGCATCCGTCACCTCATGGATGTATTTGTGGGTGGAGGCTTGTGATATCCCACAGATGTCACCTGTGGACCCTGAAAGCAGCCACTGGTGTAGAAATTGAGCACCACTGTCACTTTCACAGCCACTGGCAGTGGATGCCCTCCATGTCCACCTGGCGCCAAATCCTGCAGCAGGTGGCAGATGTGACCAACCAGTTCCCTAGGCATGCACTGTCTTCAGCGACACTGGTTCTTGGTCATCTGCAGGAATGAAAGGCGGCATCTATAGACCTTGGGTCTAGATGGGTGTTGACCCGTGATGGCTCACTGTGGCTCTTCAGTGGTGTGTGCGGGAGCCCCAGCTGCCCCTTCTTCCAGAGGATGCTGCTTCTCCCTCTGCGCAGCCAGGAGAATCAGTTGCTCTCTTCTCTGTTGTCTTCACTCTCTGTACACCACGAGGCATACAGCTAGTTCACCAGGCTCCATGATCCTGATGTACTCCTCCCGCAGGATGAAAGAGAGAGACATGTGGGTTAGCATGGGTGTACAAAGAACTTCTCTTGGTTAAGTCTGAAGGCCCCTTAAAGCATCCTGGAGAGAGCTGGCCACCACTTGGATGGCCAGAGATTAGTGCACTTCATGGCTGCCTGAAACCCCACCTTCCTCTGCCCCACTCCACCTGACCGATTGGCAGCAGCTTTGCCCATTGGACTGCAGGCTGTGCTCTCAGCTCAGGCACAGGCATTCTCCTAAACCACACTGAAAGGCTACACTTTTAGCCTGAACCATAGGGAAGACTGGTCCAAACTGGGATGGTGACATTGCAAGAGGCTGTGAGCACCTCCAGCAGTGACTGCTCCATGGCCAGATTTAGCAAGGAGATTGTACAACATATGCAGTCACTTAACTGTTCTACCATCCACTAAAACGCTCATTAGTTTCAGTCTGTGCCCAGGGTGAAAAGCTCTGGAGCACTTGGTGGCACTTTCGAGTTTCTGTGTTGCTTGAGTGGGCAGATAAGCTAGAGGCCTGAATCCAATCATATCAATGTGTCTGCGCCTCATTGTCTCAGTGTCTCAGCTGCAGAGGAATGGTCACTTTATATAAGGTTTCCCTAATGTGTGGCCACTTGCCTCGCCCACAATGTTCCTCACCCCTTGTGCGCTACCTTCAACCATAGGGCAGCCTACCCCACTGCCAAAATCACCTCAACTGTAGGGCAGCCCTTCCCCCATCCCATGCGCCTCGATCTTGAGGTCCGACAAGCGTCCCTCGTGAGTGCTCCACAACATTACTGTGCACTCAGCTCCGAGTCCCCCTCAAATTGCAGCCCGCCAAGTGCCCACCTTATCTATGCTGTTGTGAAACACATTGACGTACAATTATGCCAACATGGGTGGACAATTCAGTGAGGGGGGGGAATGTGTCCGGTGGGCTGGCCTTATAATGATACGCTGATGTATTACAATGTGGTTCCTGATGTCTGATGGTGGGAAATGCGGACTGCCATCAACGGGCTGAGCGGACAATTGCAAACTGGTTTCACAATGTGGTGAAACCAATCTTTGCCCTTCTCGCCATATTGTCCACTCATGCCACCGAACACACCTGATGCCAATGGGCACGGATGATTCCTATGAAAGATACTTGTCTGCATTTCCAATAATAGGGAACATATTCTCCCTTTCATTGGCTTAATCTAGTGTCCTGACAAGGTGACTGTTTTATTTTAGTCACTTTTTTCACACTGCTACTAGCCATTCATGACACTCTTTAGGGAGGTCATATCTACATGCAGACCCATGACTCAGCTTCTTTGGGAAAAGCCATCTGGAGTTCTCTTGCAATATGACCAATTCTGTTAAGCCCACTTGCTCCCATAGCCCAGATAGTAGTTTCATATTGAGAAATTAAAAATGAGGGGGTGTTGGGAGGAGGAACGGAAAGCAAGTAAAAACAGCATTGTGGTAGCAAACCCCATTCACTTCAAGAAGAAAGTGTCAGATTTCTGGTATTAATTTCTTCTGTGTATTGAAAAAATTTACTTCAATGCATCAGTGCACCGATCAGAAAGCGTGCTCTGCTGCTAAACTGCATTGTTTTTGGTTGGTTAAGCACAAATTGGAGCCTTCATGTCTTCAGTAAATGGGCATGCACTCCACATTGGATGAATAGGAATGTGGGAATGATGGTGTTGTGATAATGTCACTGGACTAGTAATCCAGAGGCCCAACAACCTAATGATCTGGGAACATGGGTTTAAATCCCACTGCAGCAGCTGGTGGAATTTAAATTCAATTAATAAATCTAGAATTGAAAGCTAGTCTCAGTAATGGTGACCATGAAACTATCATCATGTTGTAAAAACCCATCTGGTTCACTAATGCCCTTTATGGAAGGAAATCTGCTGTCCTTATCTGGTCTGGCCTATATGTGACTCCAGAGCCACAGCAATGTGGTTGATTCTTAACTGCCCTCTGAAATTGTCCAACAAGCTATTCAGCTCTAGGGCAATTAGAGATGGTCAACAACTTCTGGCCTTGCCAGTGACACCCACATCCTATGAAAGAATAAATTATTCTAACTCTATCGAATTTGCACTAGTCTGGTGTGCAGACTCTAATATGCTGCTGGATTTCCGTGTGTCAGACACCCAATCGGTCAAAAAATATGAAATGTTAGTGAGAATAAAATTACTTAATAACTTTGTGACAAATATTTTAAAATACCAAAAGATGTCTGTCAGCAACCTTGTACTTCTGCAAACATTCACAGGAAGTTCTGCTATTCATAGCATTGCAGCAGTTCCATGTCAGTTTGAGCAACCATCTGGCACAAATTACTTACTCGTGTAGAGTTGTAAACTCGCCTTCCATGACCACTCAGTCGAAACCTTTTAGCATAGTAGTACAAAAGAACAAAAATTCACCAGTTTAAAATTCAGACATTTAGTGTTGCTTTCACCTGAGTAACACAGCTGAATCCAGTAAATATTATAACCACAAACCTTCAAGTGTTTTTACATTTGAAGCTGCACATTTTATGACCAATACAATACAGATAAGACAAAATAAGTTTGACATGCCAGTGCTGTGAGGCTCAAGAAAATGTAGACTTCTTGGTATTTTAACTCCTTCCTCCATTTTCCATTCTCCACTCACACCTCAGTGTTGGATCACAATTGATTCTTCCTCCAGCTAGGATCAGTTCTCTTTGGGGCTATAGATTTCTTTGTTAGAAGTTATCCCCTCAGGCTGTGCTTCTATTAGAGAAGCAAGTTCCTTAATGAAAAGGGTCAATTCAGGAGCTCCTCATAAGGAAGAACAACATCTGCACTAAAATTCTTTACAAACAAAGCAACAATGGAGCTACAAACACTATTAGCCTGAGTATAAATAGAGCAAAGCAGTGACTACACTTTTCAATCTAATTATTAAACACATGCATCCCATTTATAATTAAATCTATATTATTCACTTAATTGATTACAAAGGAAAATCCTCAATTATACACAACCCATCGTTTACGAGTCTCATAATTGATCTCATGGTAATGTGAAACTACCATTGCCTAAAAGTTTCTGTAAAAAGCTTACAGCCAGTTTTCATCTACCACACAACATAATCCTTTCTCAAACAAAAATAAAAATACCTGGAATAACTCAGCAGGTCTGGCAGCATCTGCAGAGAGGAACACAATTAACATTTCAAGTCCGTATGACTCTTCAACAGAACTAAAGAAAAATAGAAAAGAGATGAAATATAAGCTGGTTTAAGGGGGTGGGGAGGCAGGGGAGGGGGGGGATGGTGGGGGGTGGGGAGGCGGGGTGGGACAGGTAGAGCTGGATAGAGGGCCAGTGATAGGTGGAGATAGCCAAAAAATGTCATAGACAAAAGGACAAAGAGGTGTTGAAACTGGTGATATTATCTAAGAAATGTGCTAATGGGTCCTTTCTCAATCTGGTTAACCGCTCATTAGAATTGCAAGCAGCAAGGACACCAACACTAAGCTGACATTTTATTTATTTTTTACTTTAAAAATGCAGAGTAAGCTTCAACAATGTCACTGAGGCCAAATCTGCTTTTTTAACCTGAAGCCTGAGCGAAGGCCTGCTCCAAAGCAGTGATGGTTTCCCCACCAGGTCAAATCTGTCAGGAACAGCAGCTAAGATCAGAAGTGACCCAAGCAGGGTTATTTCTTAGGTCCTTGTGGGCCAGTAGGCACTCTCTAAACCCCACAAATTTAACTTTCCTTTACAACACTAACCCTTACATTTAAATAGTGCCTTAAACGTAATCAAAGATCCCAAGGCATTTCACAGGAGCATTATAAAATAAAGTATGACATCGAACCACATAAGGAGATATTGGTAAAAACAAAAAAACTGCGGATGCTGGAAATCCAAAACAAAAACAGAATTACCTGGAAAAACTCAGCAGGTCTGGCAGCATCGGCGGAGAAGAAAAGAGTTGACGTTTCGAGTCCTCATGACCCTTCGACAGAACTTGAGTTCGAGTCCAGGAAAGAGCTGAAATATAAGCTGGTTTAAGGTGTGTGTGTGGGGGGCGGAGAGATAGAGAGACAGAGAGGTGGAGGGGGTTGGTGTGGTTGTAGCGACAAACAAGCAGTGATAGAAGCAGAATATCAAAAGATGTCAACAACAATAGTACAATAGAACACATAGGTGTTAAAGATAAAGTTGGTGATATTATCTAAACGAATGTGCTAATTAAGAATGGATGGTAGGGCACTCAAGGTATAGCTCTAGTGGGTTTTTTTTTTTATTTTATATAATGGAAATAGGTGGGAAAAGGAAAATCTTTATAATTTATTGGGAAAAAAAAAAGAGAAGGGGGAAACAGAAAGGGGGTGAGGATGGGGGAGGGGACTCACGACCTAAAGTTGTTGAATTCAATATTCAGTCCGGAAGGCTGTAAAGTCCCTAGTCGGAAGATGAGGTGTTGTTCCTCCAGTTTGCGTTGGGCTTCACTGGAACAATGCAGCAAGCCAAGGACAGACATGTGGGCAAGAGAGCAGGGTGGAGTGTTAAAATGGCAAGCGACAGGGAGGTTTGGGTCATTCTTGCGGACAGACCGCAGGTGTTCTGCAAAGCGGTCGCCCAGTTTACGTTTGGTCTCTCCAATGTAGAGGACACCACATTGGGAGCAACGAATGCAGTAGACTAAGTTGGGGGAAATGCAAGTGAAATGCTGCTTCACTTGAAAGGAGTGTTTGGGTCCTTGGACGGTGAGGAGAGAGGAAGTGAAGGGGCAGGTGTTGCATCTTTTGCGTGGGCAAGGGGTTGTGCCATAGGAGGGGGTTGAGGAGTAGGGGGTGATGGAGGAGTGGACCAGGGTGTCCCGGAGGGAGCGATCCCTACGGAATGCCGATAAGGGGGGTGAAGGGAAGATGTGTTTGGTAGTGGCATCATGCTGGAGTTGGCGGAAATGGCGGAGGATGATCCTTTGAATGCGGAGGCTGGTGGGGTGATAAGTGAGGACAAGGGGGACCCTATCATGTTTCTGGGAGGGAGGAGAAGGAGTGAGGGCGGATGCGCGGGAGATGGGCCGGACACGGTTGAGGGCCCTGTCAACGACCGTGGGTGGAAAACCTCGGTTAAGGAAGAAGGAGGACATGTCAGAGGAACTGTTTTTGAATGTAGCATCATCGGAACAGATGCGACGGAGGCGAAGGAACTGAGAGAATGGGATGGAGTCCTTACAGGAAGTGGGGTGTGAGGAGCTGTAGTCGAGATAGCTGTGGGTGTCGGTGGGTTTGTAATGGATATTGGTGGACAGTCTATCACCAGAGATTGAGACAGAGAGGTCAAGGAAGGGAAGGGAAGTGTCAGAGATGGACCACGTGAAAATGATGGAGGGGTGGAGATTGGAAGCAAAATTAATAAAATTACCTGGACCCCTCCCTCTGGATTCTTACCTTCTCTCGATCTTTTCATTGAGAACTGTCGGCGCGACATTAGTCGTCTCAATTTCTCTGCTCCTCTCACCCATTCTAACCTGTCTCTCTCTGAACTTACTGCACTCCATTCTCTCAGGTCCAACCCTGACATTGTCATCAAACCCGCTGACAAGGGTGGTGCTGTTGTTGTCTGGCGCACTGACCTCTACCACGCGGAGGCTGAGCGTCAACTCGCAGACACTTCCTCCTACCTCTCCCTGGACCATGACCCCACCACTGAACATCAAGCCATTGTTTCCAGGACTGTCACTGACCTCATCTCCTCTGGGGATCTCCCTCCCACAGCTTCCAACCTGATAGTTGCCCAACCTCGGACGGCCCGCTTCTATCTCCTACCCAAAATCCACAAACAGAACTGCCCCGGTAGACCGATCGTCTCAGCTTGCTCCTGCCCCACAGAACTCATTTCTCGTTATCTTGACTCCCTTCTCTCTCCCCTTGTCCAGTCCCTTCCCACCTACATCCGTGATTCCTCTGACACCTTACGTCACATCAACAATTTCCAGTTCCCTGGCCCCTACCGCTTCCTCTTCACCATGGACGTCCAATCCCTCTACACCTCCATCCCCCACCAGGATGGTCTGAGGGCCCTTAGCTTCTTCCTCGAACAGAGGCCCGAACAATCCCCATCCAGCACTACTCTCCTCCGTCTGGCTGAACTTGTTCTCACGCTGAACAATTTCTCCTTCAACTCCTCTCACTTCCTCCAAATAAAAGGTGTGGCTATGGGTACCCGCATGGGCCCCAGCTATGCCTGTCTCTTTATGGGGTATGTGGAACATTCCTTGTTGCAGTCCTACTCCGGCCCCCTTCCACAACTCTTTCTCCGGTACATCGATGATTATTTCGGTGCTGCTTCATGCTCTCGTCAGGACTTGGAAAAATTTATTAATTTTGCTTCCAATCTCCACCCCTCCATCATTTTCACGTGGTCCATCTCTGACACTTCCCTTCCCTTCCTTGACCTCTCTGTCTCAATCTCTGGTGATAGACTGTCCACCAATATCCATTACAAACCCACCGACACCCACAGCTATCTCGACTACAGCTCCTCACACCCCACTTCCTGTAAGGACTCCATCCCATTCTCTCAGTTCCTTCGCCTCCGTCGCATCTGTTCCGATGATGCTACATTCAAAAACAGTTCCTCTGACATGTCCTCCTTCTTCCTTAACCGAGGTTTTCCACCCACGGTCGTTGACAGGGCCCTCAACCGTGTCCGGCCCATCTCCCGCGCATCCGCCCTCACTCCTTCTCCTCCCTCCCAGAAACATGATAGGGTCCCCCTTGTCCTCACTTATCACCCCACCAGCCTCCGCATTCAAAGGATCATCCTCCGCCATTTCCGCCAACTCCAGCATGATGCCACTACCAAACACATCTTCCCTTCACCCCCCTTATCGGCATTCCGTAGGGATCGCTCCCTCCGGGACACCCTGGTCCACTCCTCCATCACCCCCTACTCCTCAACCCCCTCCTATGGCACAACCCCTTGCCCACGCAAAAGATGCAACACCTGCCCCTTCACTTCCTCTCTCCTCACCGTCCAAGGACCCAAACACTCCTTTCAAGTGAAGCAGCATTTCACTTGCATTTCCCCCAACTTAGTCTACTGCATTCGTTGCTCCCAATGTGGTGTCCTCTACATTGGAGAGACCAAACGTAAACTGGGCGACCGCTTTGCAGAACACCTGCGGTCTGTCCGCAAGAATGACCCAAACCTCCCTGTCGCTTGCCATTTTAACACTCCACCCTGCTCTCTTGCCCACATGTCTGTCCTTGGCTTGCTGCATTGTTCCAGTGAAGCCCAACGCAAACTGGAGGAACAACACCTCATCTTCCGACTAGGGACCTTACAGCCTTCCGGACTGAATATTGAATTCAACAACTTTAGGTCGTGAGTCCCCTCCCCCATCCTCACCCCCTTTCTGTTTCCCCCTTCTCTTTTTTTTTCCCAATAAATTATAAAGATTTTCCTTTTCCCACCTATTTCCATTATATAAAATAAAAAAAAAAAACCCACTAGAGCTATACCTTGAGTGCCCTACCATCCATTCTTAATTAGCACATTCGTTTAGATAATATCACCAACTTTATCTTTAACACCTATGTGTTCTATTGTACTATTGTTGTTGACATCTTTTGATATTCTGCTTCTATCACTGCTTGTTTGTCGCTACAACCACACCAACCCCCTCCACCTCTCTGTCTCTCTATCTCTCCGCCCCCCACACACACACCTTAAACCAGCTTATATTTCAGCTCTTTCCTGGACTCGAACTCAAGTTCTGTCGAAGGGTCATGAGGACTCGAAACGTCAACTCTTTTCTTCTCCGCCGATGCTGCCAGACCTGCTGAGTTTTTCCAGGTAATTCTGTTTTTGTTAAGGAGATATTGGGTCAGATGACCAAAAGCTTGGTCAAAGAGGTAGGCTTTAAAAAGTGCCTTAAGGGAGGAGAGCGAAGTAGAGAGGAAAATATGTGTTGGAGGGAATTCCAGAGCTTTGGGCCTAGCCATGTGAAGGCACAGGTGCAAAAGGCAGACCAATTATATTTGGGGATGAACAAGAGGCCAGAATTAGAGAAGTGTAGATATCTCAAAATGTTGTGGGGTTGGAGGAGATTACAGAGATAGAGAGGGGCAAAGCCATGGAGAGATTTGAAAACAAGGATGAGAATTTTAAAACCCAAAACTTTGTTCAACAATAAGTTAGCAAGAGGAATGGGACTTGCTGTGAGTTAAGACATGGCAGCAGAGTCTTGCATGGCCTCAAGTTTACTGAGGATAGAATGTGGGAGAGCAGCCAGGAGCACATTGGAATAGTCGAATTGACAAGAAATGATGGCATGGATTAGGAGAGCTGGGACAGGGGTGAAATTGAGCAATGTCATGAGGGTGGAAACAGACGGTCTGAGAGATGGTCTGAATCTGAGGTTGGAAGCTCATCTTCAGATTACATAAGACATCAAGGTTGCAAACAGACTGATTTTATCTCAGACTGTTGCCACAGAGAGAGTCAGTAGCTAGGGACTAGAGTTTTGAGCAGGGACTGAAAACAATGTTGGATAAGCAGTGTGATAATTTACAAACAGTGGAGGAGTTCAGAGAGAAGGTGGGGTCAGTGTACATGTGGCTGTGCCTTTGGATGATGTCACTGACATCAACATGTAGATGAGAAATGGGCCCAGGATAGATCCTTGGAAGATACCACAGGGAACAGTGCAGGAGCAGGAAGAGAAGCCATTACAAGTGATTCGCTGGCTATGACTAGATAGATAAGGATCAAACCAGGTGAGAGCAACCCCACCCAGCTGGACAACAGTGGAGAGACATTGGAGGAGGATGGTATGGTTGACCATGTCAAAGGTCGCCAACTGATCAACAAGAATGCAGAGGGAAAGTTTACGTTATGCACAGCCACATAATCATTTATGACTTTGATAAGAGCCATTTCGATACTGTAGTAGGGGCAGAAACTTGACTGGGTATTCAAACATATAGATAAAAACAAAAAAACTGCGGATGCTGGAAATCCAAAACAAAAACAGAATTACCTGGAAAAACTCAGCAGGTCTGGCAGCATCGGCGGAGAAGAAAAGAGTTGACGTTTCGAGTCCTCATGATGGTCTGAGGGCCCTTAGCTTCTTCCTCGAACAGAGGCCCGAACAATCCCCATCCACCACTACTCTCCTCCGTCTGGCTGAACTTGTTCTCGTTATCTTGACTCCCTTCTCTCTCCTCTTGTCCAGTCCCTTCCCACCTACATCCGTGATTCCTCTGACACCTTACGTCACATCAACAATTTCCAGTTCCCTGGCCCCTACCGCTTCCTCTTCACCATGGACGTCCAATCCCTCTACACCTCCATCCCCCACCAGGATGGTCTGAGGGCCCTTAGCTTCTTCCTCGAGCAGAGGCCCGAACAATCCCCATCCACCACTACTCTCCTCCGTCTGGCTGAACTTGTTCTCATTATCTTGACTCCCTTCTCTCTCCCCTTGTCCAGTCCCTTCCCACCTACATCCGTGATTCCTCTGACACCTTACGTCACATCAACAATTTCCAGTTCCCTGGCCCCTACCGCTTCCTCTTCACCATGGACGTCCAATCCCTCTACACCTCCATCCCTCACCAGGATGGTCTGAGGGCCCTTAGCTTCTTCCTCGAACAGAGGCCCGAACAATCCCCATCCACCACTACTCTCCTCCGTCTGGCTGAACTTGTTCTCATGCTGAACAATTTCTCCTTCAACTCCTCTCACTTCCTCCAAGTAAAAGGTGTGGCTATGGGTACCCGCATGGGCCCCAGCTATGCCTGTCTCTTTATGGGGTATGTGGAACATTCCTTGTTGCAGTCCTACTCCGGCCCCCTTCCACAACTCTTTCTCCGGTACATCGATGATTATTTCGGTGCCGCTTCATGCTCTCGTCAGGACTTGGAAAAATTTATTAATTTTGCTTCCAATCTCCACCCCTCCATCATTTTCACGTGGTCCATCTCTGACACTTCCCTTCCCTTCCTTGACTTCTCTGTCTCAATCTCTGGTGATAGACTGTCCACCAATATCCATTACAAACCCACCGACTCCCACAGCTATCTCGACTACAGCTCCTCACACCCCACTTCCTGTAAGGACTCCATCCCATTCTCTCAGTTCCTTCGCCTCCGTCGCATCTGTTCCGATGATGCTACATTCAAAAACAGTTCCTCTGACATGTCCTCCTTCTTCCTTAACCGAGGTTTTCCACCCACGGTCGTTGACAGGGCCCTCAACCGTGTCCGGCCCATCTCCCGCGCATCCGCCCTCACTCCTTCTCCTCCCTCCCAGAAACATGATAGGGTCCCCCTTGTCCTCACTTATCACCCCACCAGCCTCCGCATTCAAAGGATCATCCTCCGCCAGTTCCGCCAACTCCAGCATGATGCCACCACCAAACACATCTTCCCTTCACCCCCCTTATCGGCATTCCGTAGGGATCGCTCCCTCCGGGACACCCTGGTCCACTCCTCCATCACCCCCTATTCCTCAACCCCCTCCTATGGCACAACTCCATGCCCACGCAAAAGATGCAACACCTGCCCCTTCACTTCCTCTCTCCTCACCGTCCAAGGACCCAAACACTCCTTTCGAGTGAAGCAGCATTTCACTTGCATTTCCCCCAACTTAGTCTACTGCATTCGTTGCTCCCAATGTGGTCTCCTCTACATTGGAGAGACCAAACGTAAGCTGGGCGACCGCTTTGCAGAACACCTGCGGTCTGTCCGCAAGAATGACCCAAACCTCCCTGTCGCTTGCCATTTTAACACTCCACCCTGCTCTCTTGCCCACATGTCTGTCCTTGGCTTGCTGCATTGTTCCAGTGAAGCCCAACGCAAACTGGAGGAACAACACCTCATCTTCCGACTAGGGACTTTACAGCCTTCCGGACTGAATATTGAATTCAACAACTTTAGGTCGTGAGCTCCCTCCCCCATCCCCACCCCCTTTCTGTTTCCCCCTTCTTTTTTTTTTCCAATAAATTATAAAGATTTTCCTTTTCCCACCTATTTCCATTATTAAAAAAAAAACCCACTAGAGCTATACCTTGAGTGCCCTACCATCCATTCTTAATTAGCACATTCGTTTAGATAATATCACCAACTTTAACTTTAACACCTATGTGTTCTATTGTACTATTGTTGTTGACATCTTTTGATGATCTGCTTCTATCACTGCTTTTTTGTCCCTACAACCACACCAACCCCCTCCACCTCTCTGTCTCTCTATCTCTCCGCCCCCCACACACACACCTTAAACCAGCTTATATTTCAGCTCTTTCCTGGACTCGAACTCAAGTTCTGTCGAAGGGTCATGACGACTCGAAACGTCAACTCTTTTCTTCTCCGCCGATGCTGCCAGACCTGCTGAGTTTTTCCAGGTAATTCTGTTTTTGTATTCAAACATATAGTTTATCCTGGGTTTAGCCCTCGCCTCCAGCTTCCCCGACCAGGAATGCCCTCAGCACTTACCTTCTCGCAGGACTGATCCAGTGGAACCCTGGTGATGGCTTCCTGCCTCCTGATTTTAACAGTTAGGGAATCACTTCCCAACAGCCTCCCAGCCATTTTGGTTGGGAAGTGATAAGTGGCATGTTAATGAAACCTAGCCATTAAAGTTGAAGGGGCCTGTCTGCTACTGTTCCCAGAGATGTCAGCTGCCGTCAGTGACAAATTTAATTGTCCAGCTCTGTCAGTTAGTCGCACATAACCGAACAATTCAAACCAGAAAGGCCCCAGTTCCAATTGGTAAGTTAAAATCAAGCCCAATCGCATGAACTCCACAATTCAATATCATCATGGCTGATCCTCTTATCTCAATTCAATACTCCTGCTCTCTCCCCAGACCCCTTGACTCCTTTAGTGTCTAGAAATTTATCAGTTTACTTCTTAAATATTCAGTGTCTTGGCCTCCACAGCCTCCCGATGTAGAGAATTCCATGGGCAGAATTTTATGGCCCCGTTTTGGCGGGGACAGAGCCGTCAAATTCGGCGAGACATTCTAAACCCCATTGACTGCAGCGGGAATGTTAAATCCCACTGTCATAAAATTCTGCCCATAGGTTCACTAGCCTCTGAGTGAAGAAGTTTCACCTTATCTCAGTCCTGAATGGTCTACCTCGTATCCTGAGGCTGAGACCCCTTGATCTAGGTTCCCCCCAGCCAGAGGAAACATCATTCCTGCATCCAGTCTGTCCATCTCTGTCAGAATTTTATATGTTTCAATGAGATCCCCCCTCATTCTTCTAAACTCCAGTGAATGCAGGCCTAGTTGGCCCAATCTCTCCTCATATGCCAATCTTGCCATCCCAGGAATCAGTCTGGTGAACCTTCGCTGCACTCCCTCTATGGCAAGTATACCTTTTCTTAGGTAAGGAGATCAAAACTGCACACAATACTCCAGGTGTGGTCTCACCAAGGTCCTATACAGCTGCAGTAAGACATCCTTGCTCTTGTACTCAAATCCTCTGGCAATGAAGGCCAACATAGCATTTGTCTTCCTAGCTGCTTGCTGCACCTGCATGCTTGCTTTCAGTTTTTTTTATTCATTCAAGGGATGTGGGCTTCGCTAGACAGGCCAGCAATTATTATGCATCCCTAATTATCCTCGAGAAGGTGGTGGTGAGCAGTCCATGCAGTGTGGATACACCCACAGTGCCAATAATGAAGGAGTTCCAGGATTTTGACCCAGTGACAGTGAAGGAGCGGCGATATATTTCCAAGTCAGGATGGTGAGTGACTTGGAGGGGAACTTCCAGGTGGTGGTGTTGCCAACTATCTGCTGCCCTTGTTCTTCTAGATGGTAGTGATCGTGGGTTTGATGGGTGCTGTTGAAAGAGCCTTGCTGAGTTTCTGCAGTGCATCGTGTAGATGGTCCACACTACTGCTACTGTGCATCGGTGGTGGAGGGAATGAATGTTTGTGGATGTGGTGCCAATCAAGCAGGCTGCTTTGTCCTGGATGGTGTCAAGCTTCTTGAGTATTGTTGGAGCTGCACTCATCCAGGCAAGTGGACAGTATGCCATCATATCCCTGACTTGTACCTTTTAGATTGTGGACAAGCTTTGGGGAGTCAGGAAGTGAGTTACTCTCAGTGGAATTCCCAGCCTCTAACCTGGTCTTGTAGCCACAGTATTTATATGGCTAGTCCAGTTCAGCTTCTGGTCAGTGTTGATCATAGGGTTTTCAACCATGGTAATGCCATTGAAAATCATGGTCGATGGTTAGATTCTCTCTTGTTGTAGATGGTCATTGCCTGGCACTTGTGTGGCATGAATGTTACTTGCTACTTGTCAACCCAAGCCTAGATATTGTCCAGGTCTTGCTGCATATGGACATGGACTGCTTCAGTATCTGAGTAGTTGCGAAAGGTGCTGAACATTATGCAATGATCAGTAAACATCCCCACTTCTGACCTTATGATGGAAGGAAGGTCATTGATGAAGCAGTTGAAGATGGTTGGGCCGAGGGCACTACCCTGAGGAACTCCTGCAGTGATGCCCTGGAGCTGTGATGACTGACCTCCAACAGCCACAACCATCTTCCTTTGTGCTAGGTATGACTCCATCCAGCTGAGCGTTTCCCCCCGACTCCCATTTACTCCAGTTTTGCTATGGATTCCCTGATAGCACACTTGGTCAAATGAGGCCTTGATGTCAAGGGCAGTCACTGTCACCTCATACCTCTGGAGTTTTATCCATGTTTGAACCAAGGAACTGAGTGGCCTTGGCGGAACCCAAATTGAGCATCAGTGAGAAAGTTATTGCTAAGCAAGTGCCATTTGATAGCACTGTTGATCACCCCTTCCATCACTTTACTGATGATCAAGAGTAGGCTGATGGGGTGGTAATTAACGAGGTTGGATTTGTCCTGCTTTTTGTTCAGTTTTCCACATAGCTGAGCAATTTTTAAAAAATTCATTCATGGGATGTGGGCGTCACTGGCTAGGCCAGATATTGTCCATTCCTAATTGCCAGAGGGTATGGATTCCCATGTACCAGATAAGGACAGCAGATTTCCTTCCCTAAGGGACATTAGTGAATTAGATGGGTTTTTACAACAATTGACATGGTTGTCATCAGACTTTTAGTTCCAGATTTTTATTGAATTCAAATTCCACCATCTGCTGTGGTCTTTGGATTACTAGGCCAGCAGCAATACCACTACACCATCACCTCCTCTATGCCAGTGTTGTTGCTGTACTGGAACAGCTTGGCTAGGGGCGTGGCAAATTCTCGAGCACAAGTCTTCAGTACTATTGCTGGAATTTTGTCAGGGCCCATAGCCTTTGCAGTGTCCAGTGACTTCAGCCGTTTCTTGATATCAACTGGAGTGAATCGAATTGGCTGAAGACTGGCATCTGTGGTGCTGGAGGCCTCTGGAGGAGGCCGAGATGGATCATCCACTCGGCACTTCTGGCTGAAGATTGAAGCACATGTTTCAGCCTTATCTTTTGCACTGATGTGCTGAGCTCCCTTATCATTGAGGATGGGGATGTTTGTGGAGTCTCCTCCTCCAGTGAGTTGTTTAATTGTCCACCACCATTCACGACTGGATGTGGCAGGACTACAGAGCTTAATTCTGATCTGTTTGTTGTGGAATTTTTTAGCTCTGTCTATCACTTGCTGCTTATGGTGTTTGGCACACAAGTAATCCTGTGTTCTATCTTCACCAGGTTGACACCTCACTTTTAACTATGCCTGGTGCTGCTCCGGGCATGCCCTCCTGCACTCTTCATTGAACCAGGATTGATCCCCTGGCTTGATGGTAATGTAGAGTGGGGGATATGCTGGGCCATGAGATTACAGATTGTGTTTGAGTACAATCCTGCTGTTGCTGATGGCCCACAGCGCCTCATGGTTACTCAGTCTTGAGTTGCTGTATCTGTTTGAAATCTATCTCATTTAGCACAGTGGTAGTTACACACAACACGATTGAGGGTAGCCTCAATGTGAAGCCGGGACTTTGCCTCCACAAGGACTGTGCAGTTGTCACTCCTACCGATGCTGTCATGGACAAATACACCTGCGGCAGGCAGGTTGGTGAGTATGTTTTCTCTTCTTGTTCCCTCACCACATGCCGCAGACCCAGTCTAGCAGCTACGTCCTTTAGGACTCGGCCAGTCGCCATGCTACCAAGCCACTCTAGGTGAGGTGCTTCATTGAAGTGGTGTTCAACATGGAGGAGTACTGATTCACTAGCTGAGGGGTACGGTACATGGTAACCAGCAGTAAGTTTCTTGCCATATTTCACCCGATGCCATGAGACTTCTGGAGTCAATGTTGAGGATTCCTCGGGCCACTCCATCCTGACTATGTGCCACTGTGTCGCCATTTCTGCTGGGTCTGTCCTTCCAGTGGAACAGGATGGTGGTGTCTGGGACATTGTCTGTAAGGTATGATTCCATGAGTATACCTATGTCAGGCTGTTACTTGACTAGTCTGTGGGACAGTTCTCCCAATTTTGGCACAAGATATTAGTAAGGAGGACTTTGCAGATTGACAGGACAACTGTTGTCATTTCTGGTGCCTAGGTCGATGTTGAGCAATCTGTCCGGTTTCATTGCTTTGAGACTATTTTTAGCGGTTTAGCGAAACAACAGAGGCTGTTTAAGACTGTGGGTCTGGAGTCACATCTAGGCCAAACCAGGTAAGGGCATTAGTGAACCAGATGGGTTTTTATGACAGTCAGCAATGGTTTTAATTCCAGATTTTTATTGAATTCAAATTTCACCTTCTGCCGTGGTGGGATTCAAACCTGTGTCTCCAGAATACTAGGCCAGTGACAAGACCACTACAGACACCCAGCTTCCTTTGTACATCAATATTTGCTAATCTATCACGACTTAACTAATACTCTGCCATTCTGTTTGTCCTACCGAAGTGGATAATTTCACACTTATCCATGTTATACTGCATCTGCTATGTGCCTGCCCACTCACTCAACTTGTCTAAATCGCCTTGAAGCCTCTTTATATTCTCCTCACCACTCACATTCCCATCTAGTTTTGTGTCATCAGCATTTATATTACATTTGGTTCCCACATGCAAATCATTGATATATATTGTGATATAGATTAGCCGGGACCCAAGCACCAATCCCTGTGGTACCCCACTAGTCACCACCTGCCATTCCGGAAAAAGACCCATTGATTTCCACTCTGTTTCTTGTCTGTCAACCCACTCTTGATCCATGCCAATATATTACCCCCAATTCCATGTATTTTAATTTTACACAGTAACCTGTTATGTGGGACTTTATCAAAAGCTTTCTGAAAATCCAAATACACCACATCCACTGGTTCTCCCTTATCTATTCTACTAGTTACATCCTCAAAAAACTCCAGTAGGCTTGTCAAACATGATTTCCCTTTCATAAATCCATGTTGACTTGTCTAATCCTATTGATATGTTCTAAATGTCCTGTTATAACTGAAGCATAACCTCTCTACTCTGGTATTCATTTCCCCTTCCAATAAACAGTAACATTCTATTGGTTTTGCTAATTACTTGCTGCATGTGCACACTAACCTTTTGTGATTCATGCCGTAGGACACCCAGATCTCTCTATATCTCAGAGTTCTGCAATGTCTCATTGTATAGATAATATGTGTTTTTATTTGTTCTGCCTAAGTGAACAACCTCACATTTTTTCACAGTATACTCCATTTGCAAGATCTTTGCACACTCACCTAACCTATCTATATCCTTTTGTAGCCTTCTTCACAACTTTTTCCTACCTATCTTTGTGTCATCAGCAAATTTAGCAACGATACCATCCGTCCCAACATCAAAATCATTTATATAAATTGTAAAGAGTCGAGACCCCAGCACTGATCCCTGTGGCACACCATTCATTACATCTGCCAACCAGAATCAATGGTGGACCCATTTATGCCTACCCTCTGTTTCCTGTTAACTAACCAATCTTCCATCCATGCCAATATATTACCCCAGGCACCATGAGCTTTTTTCCCACAATAACCTTTGATGAGGCACCTTAACAAATGCCTTCTGAAAATCTAAGTATAGTACATCCACCGGTTCCCCTTGGTCAATTGGTCAAACATGACTTTCCCTTTACAAAACCATGCTGACTCGACCTGATTACCTTGAATTTTTCTAAGTGTCCTGTTATAACACCTTTAATGATAGCTTCTAACATTTCCCTATGACAGATATTAAGCTAACTGACCGATAGTTTCCTGCTTTCTGTCTCCCTCCCTTTTGAATAAAAGAGTTACATTAGCTATTTTCCAATCTAATGGAACCTTCCCTGAATCCAGTGAATTTTGGAAAATTAAAATGAATGCATCAACTATCTCACTAGCCCCTTCTTTTAAGACCCCAGGATGAAGTCCATTAGGACCTGGGAACTTTTAAGTCCGCAGTTCCAACAATTTGCTAAGTACTGTTTTTCTGCTGATTATAATTTTCTTGAGTTCCTCCCTCCCTTCCAGTTCCTGATTTACAGATATTTATGGGATGTTACTTGCATCCTCTATAGTGAAGATCAATGCAAAATACCTATTCAATTCATCTGCCATCTCCTTATTTTCCATTATTAACTCCCCAAATTCACTTTCTATAGGACCAATGCTCACTTTGTTAATTCTTTTCTTTTTAAAATATCTATAGAAACTCTTACTATCTGCCTTTATATTTCTAGCTAGCTTTCTCTTGTACTCTAATTATTTCCTCCTTATTAATCTTTTAGCCATTCTTTGCTGTTTTTTATATTCTGTCCAATCTTCTAACCTGCCACCCAGGTTGTATGGGTACATGCTTTTTCTTTTAGTTGGGAATGCATCTATTTTGTGTGTTCTGAAACATCCCCTTAAATGACTGCCATGCATCTCTATTGACCTATTCCTTAACCCTAAATTGCCAGATCATTTTTGCTAGCTCTGCTTTCATACCCTTGTAATTGTCCTTATTTAAGTTTAAAATACTAGTCTTAGACCTATTCTTCTCTCCCTCAATCTGAATGTAGAATTCAATCATATTATGATCACTGCTTGCTTCGGGTGCCTTCTCTATGAGGTCATTAATTAATCCTATCTCATTGCAAATTACCAGATTCAGTGTAGCCTGCTCTCTGGTTGGCTCCAGAACGTGCTGATGTAAGAAATTATCCAGAAAAACATTCTAAGAATTCATCATCTATGCTACCTTTGCCAATCTGGTTGTTCCAGTCCATATGTGGATTAAAATCCCCCATGATAATTGCTGTACCTTTCTGACAAGCTCCCACTATTTCTTCCTTTATACCCCATCCTACAGTGTGATTACTGTGAGGGGGCCTGTACACCGCTCTCACAAGTGACTTCTCACCTTTATCATTCCTCATCTCTACCCAAAACACTTCCACAGCCTGGTTTCCTGAACTTAGATCATCCCTCTATATTGTGTTAATACCATCATTAATTAACAGAATCACCCCTCCACTTTCTTCTAGCTTTCTGTCCTTCCTAAATGTCACATACCCTTCAATATTCAGGTCCCAATCTATGTCACTTTGCAGCTATGTCTCTTTAATGGCTATTTAGATCATACTTCTTTATCTCTATGTGCAGTTCTTCTGTTTTGCTTCAAATGTTATGTGCAGTCAGATACAGAGGCTTAAGTTTTGCCCTTTTATTATTTTTGTCACCTCTAGCCTTATCTGTTGGCTTACTCTTAAACTTGTACTCTCTATCCCTTCCTGTCACAGCCTGTTTATCATTTCCCATATCAATACCTCCCTCTCTTACCTTGTCTTTACTCTTTGATGCACTACATCTTCACATTTAATCCCTTGCCCCCACTATTTAGTTTAACACCCTCTTTATTTCCCTAGTTACACGATTCGCAAGAACACCGGTCCCAGCACGGTTCAGGTATAGACCGTCCCAATGGTACAGCTCCAACTTTCCCCAGTACTGGTGCCAGTGCTCCACAAGCCGAACCCATTTCTCACACACCAGTCTTTGAGCCACACATTAATTCCTTTAATCTTATTCGTGCTATGCCAGTTTGCATGCAGCTCAGGTAATAATCCAGAGATTATTATCTTTGAGGTTCTGCTTCTTAATTTGATGCCTAGCTCCTCATATTGGCTATGCAGAAACTCCTTCCTCATCCTGCCTATGTCATTGGTACCTACATGGACCTTGATAACTGGATCCTCCCACCACTTCTCCGACTGTAAGTCTTCTCCAGCTCTGAGCAGATGTCCTGAACCCTGGCACCAGTCAGGCAACACAGCCATCTAGACTCTCACTCTTTGCTGCAGAGAACAGTGTCAATCCCCCTCACTATACTATCCCCCACTACCACTACATTCTTGTTTGCTCCCTCTGCTTGAATGGCTTCCTGTACCACAGTGCCACGGCCAGCCAGCTCATCCACCTTGCAGACTTTGCTTTCATCTACACATCAACAAAAACAAAAATACCTGGAAAAACTCAGCAGGTCTGGCAGCATCTGCGGAGAGGAACAGTTAACATTTTGAGTCTGAATGACCCTTCAACAGAACTAAGTAAAAATAGAAGAGAGGTGAAATATGAGCCCCTCAAATCTGTTTGACAATTGCAAAGCCTGAGGCTCCTCCTACTGCCTGCTCGGTCCCATTACCTGCCTCACTGACAGTCACATCCTCCTGTCCCTCACTGCCGACCAAAACAGATGACCCTATTCTAAGAGGTGTGACTGTCTTCTGGAACAAAATATCCAGGTATTTCTCCCCCTCTCTTATGTTGCGCAGTATCTACATTTCAGCTTCTACATCAATAATCCTGATCCAGAATACCTCTCACTGCTTACAATTTCTGCAGATGTGTTTGTCATGGATCCCCATTGACGTCTAAAAGCTCCCATGTTCCACAGCTGCAACATAACATCTGTTCTGCCATTGTTACTTATGGTATTTAGTTCACAGTATCACAGAATCACTGTATCTTTCCAGTGCAGAAGGAGGCCATTCAGCCCATCGGGTCTGCACTGGCTCTCTGAAAGAGCATTCCACCTAGTCCCACTCCCCTGCCTTATCCCCGTAACCTTAAACATTCTTTCTTTTCAGGTAGCAATCCAATTCCCTTTTGAATACCTCGACTGAATCTCCTCCACCACCCTTTTTGAAAGTTTGTTCCAGACTTCAACCACTCTCTGGGTGAAAACATCACATTTGCTCCTTTTGCCAATTATTTTAAATCTGTGCCCTCTAGTTCTTGATGCTCCATTGAGTGGGAACAGTTTCCCACTACTTATCCTGTCCATACCCCTCAGGATCAGAATACCTCTATCAAGTCTCCTCTCAACCTTCTTTTCTCCAAGGAAATCAGTCCCAACCTCTCCAATTCATCCTCATAGCTACAGTTCTTTATCACTGGAATCATTCTTGTGACTCTCCTCTGTACTGTCGTAGAGTCATAGAGTCATAGAGGTCTACAGCACAGAAAAAGGCCCTTCGGCCCATCGAGTCTGCACCAGTCAAACAAGTACCTCACTATTCTAATCCCATTTTCCAGCACTAGGCCCATAGCCTTGTATGCCATGGCATCGCAAGTGCACATCCAAATACTTCTTAAATGTTATGAGGGTTTCTGCCTCTACCACCCTTTCAGGCAGTGAGTTCCAGATTCCCACCACCCTCTGGGTGAAAAAATTCTTCCTCACACCCCCTCTAAACCTCCTGCCCCTTACCTTAAACCTATGCCCCCTGGTTATTAATCCCCCACCAAGGGGAAAAGTCCCTTCTTTTCTACCCTACCTAGGCCCCTCATAATTTTATACACTTCAATCATGTCCCCCCTCAATCTCCTCTGCTTCAAGGAAAATAACCCTAACCTATCCAATCTCTCCTCATAACGAAAACTCTCCAGCCCAGGCAACATCCTGGTAAATCTCCTCTGCACTCTCTCTAGTGTAGTCACATCCGTCATATAATGTGGATTCCAGAATTGCACTAGCTGTGGCCTAACCAGCGTTTTATACAGTTCCAGCATAACGTGCCTGCTCTTATATTCTATGCCTTGGCTAATAAAGGCAGGTATCCCATATGCCTTCTTAAGCACCTTATCTACCTGTCCCGCTACCTTAAGGGACCGGTGGACATGCACACCAAGGTCCCTCTGACGCTCGGTACTTCCCAGGGTCCTACCAGTCATCGTGTATTCCCGTGCCTTGTTTGTCCTGCCTAACTGCATCACCTCACACTTATCCGGATTAAGTTCCATTTACCACTGATCAGACCATCTGACCAGCCCTTCTATATCCTCCTGCAATCTAAGGCTATCCTCCTCACTATTTACCACCCCACCAATTTTTGTGTCATCCGCAAACTTACTGATTAACCCTCCTACATTCAATTCTAAATGATTTATGTATACCACAAACAACAAGGGACCCAACACAGATCCCTGTGGAACCCCACTGGACACAGGCATCCAGTCACAAACACCCCTTGACCATTACCCTCTGCTTCCAGCCACTCAGCCAATTCTGGATCCAATTTGCTAAATTGCCTTGGATCCCATGGGCTCTTACCTTCATTATCAGTCTCCCAAGTGGGACCTTCTCAACAGCCTTGCCGAAGTCCAAGTAGACTACACAAAATGCATTGCCCTCATCTACACACCTGGTCACCTCTTCAAAAATTCAATCAAATTGGTCAGACATGACCTCCCCTTAACAAAATCATGCTGACTGTCCTTGATTAATCCCTGCCTCTCCAAGTGTAGATTAATTCTGTCCCTCAGAATTGCTTCCAATAGTTTCCCCACCACTGAGGTTAGACTGATTGGCCTGTAGTTCCCTGGTTTATCCCTTCTTGAATAACGGTACCACATTGGCTGTCCTCCAGTCCTCTGGCACCTCTCCTGTGGCCAGAGGGTTATTGAAAATTATTGCCAGCGCCCCTGCTATCTCCTCCCTTGCCTCACTCAACAGCCTGGGATACATTTCATCCAGGCCTGGGGATTTATCTTCTTTTAAGCCTGCCAGATCACTTAGAACCTCCTCCCTCTCTATGCTAATTTCTTCAATTATATCACAGTCCTTCTGCCTGATTTCCATACCCACGTCATCCCTCTCACTTGTGAACACCGACACAAAGCATTCACTTAGAACCCTACCTATGTCTTCCAGCTTCACACACAAATTACCACTATGGTCCTTAATGGGCCCTACTCTTTCCCTAGTTATCCTCTTACTCTTAATGTACTTGGAAAATAACTTTGGATTTTCCTTTATTTTACCTGCCAATGTCTTTTCATGCTCCCTTTTTGCTCTCCTAATTTCCATTTTAAGATCCCCCCTCCCCCCTACACATTCTATACTCCTCTAGGGCTTGCACTGTTTTGAGCCCTTTGTATCTGCCGTAAGCCTCCCTTTTTCTCTTTATCCAATCCTGTACACCTCTCAACATCCAGGGTTCCCTGGATTTGTTGGTCCCACCCTTTGTCTTTACTGGAATATGTTGGCCCTGTACTCTCCCTATTTCCTTCTTGAATGTGTCCAACTGCTCTGACGCAGATTTACCTAAAAGTAGCTGCTTCCAGTCCACTCTGGCCAAATCATATCTAATCTTATTAAAATCAGCCTTCCCCCAATTTAGAACTCTGATTTCTGGCCCATCCTTGTCCTTTTCCATAACAACTTTGAATCCAACTGAGTTATGATCACTATCTGCAAAAAGCTCCCCCACTGATAACTCTACCACTTGCCTGGCTTCATTCCCAAAATTAAGTCCAGGACCACCCCCTCTCTTGTAGGACCTCCTATGTATTGGCTTAAAACACTCTCCTGGATGCATTTTAAAAAGTCTGCTCCCTCTAGAGATATCACACTATGACTAACCCAGTTAATGATGGGGAAGTTGAAATCCCCCTCTATTATTACTATATATTTTTTTTCTAATGCCTTTATATCCTTCCTCAGGTATGGCGCCCAGAACTGGACACAGTACTCCAGATGAGACCTAACCAGTGTCTTACTCAAGTTTAATATGACCTCCTTACTCTTGTACTCAATGCCTCAATTAATAAAGCCAAAGACACTATATATTTTATTAACTGATCTCTCAACATGCCCTGCTATCTTCAATGACCTAAGTATGTATACACTGAGATCCCTCTGTTCCTGCACCTCCTTTAGAGGCTCACCCTTTATTTTATACTGTCTCACCTCATTTTTCCTATCAAAATGAATCACCTCGCACTTCTCTGCATTGAACTTCATCTACCATTTGTCTGCCCAATCCACCAACATGTCTATATCCTTTTGAAGTTCAAGACTATACCCAACACAATTGACCACATTTCCAATCTTTGTATTATCTGTAAATTTTGAAATCATGCCCTGCACGCCAGTCTAGGCCATTAATATATATCAGGAAGAGCAAGAGTATCCCAATACTGATCCCTGAGGAACTCTACTACAAACCTTCCTGCAATCTGAAAAACAACCATTTATCACTACTCTCTGTTTTCTGTCACTCAGCCAATTTCTTAACCAAGTACCTACTTTCCCTTCTATTCCATGACCTAGAATTTTGCTCACATGTCTGTTGTGTGGCACAGTATCAAATGCCTTTTGAAAATCCATGTATACCACATCAACAGCATTTCCTTTATCAACCTTCTCTGTTACCTCCTCAAAAAAACTCCAGCAAATTAGTTAAACATGGTTTTCCCTTGATGAACCAATCCTGGCTTTCCTTAATTATCCTGCACTTGTCTAAGTGATTACTGATTTTATCCTATACTATAGTTTTCAGAAGTTTCCCTACCACTGAAGTCAAACTGACTGGTCTGTAGTTGTCAGCTTTATCCTTGCAGCCCTTTTTGAACAAGGGTGTAACATTCGCAATTCTCCAGCCCTCTAGCACCTCTCTTGTGAGAGTGGAATTTGCAGAGGCACTAGTGATAATCTTCCAGTCATCCTTAGGCACAGGGGAGTGTGTGAGTTGAAAGTGATGAGACTTACCCTGGCAGAATGAAGGAGATCATTCATCCTCTTGCGGCCCTGGGTGGCGGTCCTCTTTGGCAGGGCGTTGGCGCCGACCAGTGCTGTCACTGCCACCCAAACCGGATTAGTGAGGTTGCTGCCCACCCTGTGCCCAGAGCCGGGGTAGAAGACATCACAGTGAGCCTCCACTGCATCCCAAAAGCACTCGAGAGATAGGTAATTGGATCTGAGGGCCGCACTCTTTTTACCTTTTAGGGCCATGTCTTCTTTGCAGCAGTCGTGGGCTGGAAGCACTGAGAGGTGTGCGTGCGGCTGCACTTTAAATATGGCATCCAATGTGATGAAGCAGTGAGGTGATGGTGTGGCTGGTGAATGATAGCCCACTCGCCATGAAAACGGGAAGCATCATTAATGCAGTGGGTTCAGAACAATACGGCGTGAAAAGCCATCATTTCGGCTGGCGGCTAAGATGTTTTACCCACCTGCTACTTCACTTAGTGCAAATCTGGAACGATTCCACCCTTTGCATCCTCCTCACAACTTGCTTTCCTACCTACCTTTGTATCATTTGCAAATTCAGCGACAATACAGTTGTTTCCTTCATCCAAGTCATTAATATGGATTGTAAATAGTTGAAGCCCCAACATTGATCCCTGTTGTACTCCACTAGTTCCAGTCTGCCAACCTGAAAATGACCCTTTTATCCTGACTCTGTTTCCTGTTAATCAATCCTCTACCCATCTAATATATCACCCCCAATACCATGAGCTCTTGTGCAGTAACCTTTTATGTGGAATCTTATCAACCCTGCCTTTTGGAAATCCAAATATACCATATCTACTGGTTTCCCTTTATCCACTTGCTTGTTACATCCACAAGGAACTCTAACAAATTTGTTAAACACCCTTTTCCTTTCACAAAACCATGTTGACTCTACCTGATTGTATTATGATTTTCTAAATGTCCTGCTATTACCCCCTTCTTAATGTCTGGCTACTGCCTCTTCAATAATGGATTCTAGCATTTTCTGAATGATAGATGTTAGGCTAACTGGCCTGTAGTTTTCTGTAAGATAAAAGCAAAATACTTCAGATGCTGGAAATGTGAAACAAAAACAGGAAATGCTGGAAAATCTCAGCAGGTCTGGCAGCCTCTGCGGAGAGAGAAACAAAATTAACGTTTCGAGTCTGTAGCCATACGGGCTTAAAACGTTAATTCTGTTTCTCTCTCCACAGGTGCTGCTCAACCTGCTGAGTTTTTCCAGCATTTTCTCTTTCTGTTTGTGCTGCAGTTTCCTGCTTTCTGTCTGCCTCTTTCTTGAATAGAGGTGTCACATTTGTAATTTTCCAACTGCTGGGACCTTTCCAGCACCTAGTGAATTTTGAGAGATCACAACCAGTGCATCTACTATCACTGCAGCCACTTCTTTTAAGACCCTGGGATGCAGGCCATCAGGTCCAGGGGACATGTCAACCTTTAGTTCTAATACTTTTTCTGGTAACTTTTGCTTGTGGCTGTTTTAAGTTCCTCCCTCCCTTTTACCTTTTGATTTTCAAGTACTCTTGGGATTTTTTTTGGGTCGTCTGCAGTGAAGATGGAGACAAGATATCTGTTCAACACTTCCACCATTTCCCTGTTACTCATTATTAATTCCCAGTCTCATCCTCTAAGGGATAAGCACTCAGTTTAGAGACTTCGCCTTTTAAATACTTGTAGAAACTCTTACGGTGGGATTTTCTGGCCTCGCCCACGCCAGGCGCCATGGCGAGTGGGAGCGGAAAATATCGCAAGATCGGAAAAATCAGTTTATGCTGTAGTAAGCTTGGTGACACTTTGATGCCTCTGCGTTGCTTGAGAGGGCAGATAAGCTAGGAGCCCAACCCCAATCATATCAATGTGGCTGTGCCTGAGCTGTCTCAGTTGCAGAGGAATGTTCAGTTTCTACAGGTTTCCCGAAAGCGTGGCCAATTCCCTTGCCCATTCTACCATCTCCCCACCTCGAATGCCTGTGCGCTATATGCAACAGCAGGTCTGCCCTTGCCGCCATCCTCCCCCCCTGGACACCAGTCACCTCAATGGCAAGGCTGCACTTGGCCTCCGCCACTCCCACCCACCCTCAAAAGTCACCTCCAAGGCAAGGTGGCACTTAACCCTGACCCCCTGGTGCCCTTGAAGCCTGCAAAGCAACAGGCGACCTTGGCAAGCTCTGCGGAACGTTGCTGTGCACCCACCTCCAGTTCACCCAAAGTGCAGGCCACCAAGTGCACGTCGCCTCTGTGCTGTTGGCGTGCTTTCCCACCGACGTGGATGGACGATCCAGCTGGGGGGCAAGAGCCTGGCGGGATGGCCTGATAATGATATGCTGATGTATTACAATGAGGTTCCTGGTGACCGATGGTGAGAAAAGCAGCAGACAATTGTGACCTGCCTTCCCAACGTTGTGAAACTGATCATGCCATATTGTCCGCTCACGCCATCTATTACACCCACCATCAGCGGACACAGAAAATTCCACTCATAGATTTGAAAAGACCAGGCAATAAAACACAATACCCTGAACACGTTGAATTTGAAGTGAACTTTCTAAACTTCAGTCCTTTGAAGACAGCAGCTTGAGGTATAGATGCTGAAGGCTTCTTCACACTTGTAAGATCTTAAAATACCTACCTTTACACACAGCCTTCGCCCCTTTATACATATTTTCCCCTTTGAATGCAAATTCCCATTGTTTCATTAGGTCTTTGGACTTTATCTTTCTGATAATAAAAACCTCTCATAGCACTAAGTTTTACCAGTAATATTGTGAAAAATAAACACACTGTTTCTAAACTTCACTGGGCTAGGTGACACATTTCACCCCTCCTTTGAAAACAATCTAATCATTATTTAAAAATGCAAATATCCTTTTACCTTGCATTCTAAACTTCCTGCATGTTTATCATGTCTACATCAAAGCCTTCAGACCAGCTGCCTTTAATCCAATTAAGTCTCACACACACACACAGAGACACATCCAACTATTACTCTATTTTACAATAAATTCCAATAACATTATGAGAATTATTATATCTTCCTGACAGTGTTTCATTAAAATACTCTTAACACACTGTTCAAGAAAGGAGGCAGACCGAAAACAGGAAACTACAGGCCAGTTAGCCGAACATCTGTCATTCAGAAAATGCTAGAATCCATTATTAAAGAGGTAATAGTCAGACATTTAGAAAATCAGAATACAGTCAGGCAGAGTCAACATGGATTTGTGAAAGGGAAATCGTGTTTGACAAATTTATTAGAGTTCTTTTCTGACATAACAAGCAGGATGGATAAAGAGGAACCGGTAGAGGTAGTGTTGTTGTTGGCTGCCTCTCGATTCGAGGATGATGTCCACTCAGGGTTGTGAGTTTCTGCCATGAGTCTTCATGTGACTAAACAGGCTGATTTTCGACCCACAGATCTTTGAGCACATGGGGCAAGACATCACATGAGGTAATGGGATCCAAAGGACTTGTTTCAATTTTCTTTCCTCCTCTACCACCTCACTGCCTCAACCTGATAGCATTGGGACTGAAAGTATGATGCAGCTTGATGGACAATTTTGAACAATTGGTAGCGAGCTCCTCCCGGTCATTAATGTCAATGCTGCCGTGCTTCGAGGGGAGCTTCAGAGCGTCTTTGAAGAGTTTTCTTTGTCCTCCCCTGGAACGCTGGCCATTTTGAGAGTTGAGATAACAGGACCTGGTGGGGGAGACACTTTTCAGCCATCTGGACATTGTGTCCAGTCCATTGTAGTTGATTTTGTGGGAGTTTTGCCTGAATGCTGTGGAGCTGGATTCAAAAGGACACAAGCGTTTACTCGATGGCTCTCCCATTGAATCTGGGAGATGTGGCAGAGGCATTGCTGATGGAATTTCTCTAGCACTGTGTGTGTCGCTGATACTCAGTCCAGCTTTCACTGCAGTACAGGAGTGTGGTGAAGGCAACTGCTCTGCACATTAGTATTTTGGTTGACCTGTGGAGTTCTTTGTTGTCAAATACTCACTGCCGTGGTTTGTAGACTGAGCTGCCACAGACGATCTGGTGTTGGATCTCCTTGTCAATGACAGCCTTTTGAGGGAGGTGGCTGCCAAGATATGGGAAGTGCTTAACATATTCCAGTGCCTTCTCTCCAACATATATGGGAGTGGAATATTTCGCTGAGCAGGTGTGGGTTGATATATGACTTTTGGCAATATTCAAGGACAGGTTGAGTTTCTTGTTTGCAGAATTGAAGAGCTCAAGAAGGCTTGTGAATCTGGTATAGAGTGGCAATGTATGTCTATGGTGGTCAGTTTAGTGTTGGCACGGAGGTGACTGAGGTTAAAGAGTTCCCCATCTAGGTAGCATTTAATACTCACACCAGACAGCAGTTGATCTTTGAGGTGAATAGCCACTGTCAGGTGGATTGTAAATAGTAAGGGATATCACATAGACCCTGGTCCAGATTTTGAAAGTATCTGTTCCTGATCTCCCACTAAAGACAGTTGCAGTCATATCATCATGAAATAGTTGCGGGATTGTAATGAAGTTTCTTGGACATCCAAATCTCTAGAGCACAATCCACAGAGCCTCACAATTTACTGAGTCAAATGTTTTGGTCAGGTTGATGAATGCAATGAAGAATTCCTGGTGTTATTCTCAACATTTCTCTTGGATTTATCTGGCAACAAGACCTTGGGCGGGGTTTTGCTGCCCCTCCCACTGGTGGGAACTTCCAGTCCCTCCAAAGTCAACAGGGATTTGAATGGCCCACTGCATCCATTGTGGGGCCACTCACAGTGGTGGAGCTGGAAAATCCTGACCCATGTTAGAGGTTCCGCTGAAAGGTCTAAAACCGCATGGTGTCACTGGGAGGAGTTCCTCAGCCACAGGAAGTAGTTAATTCAGGAGAATGTGTGACTGGAGTTTCCCTGATGTGGATGAGAGGGAAACACCTCAATATTTTCCACAGCATGATGTATCTCCCTCCTTGAAGATAATTACAATCGTCACATTCCTGAAGTTGTGCATGGATTGGGGGAGGCGTGGGCAGTGGGTGGAGGTGTTGGAGTTCTTTGTCCTCTCAAAGCGGTAGGATGAGTCCATGGAGCCTTGCACTGGAGGGGGTGCAGAGGAGATTCACCAGGATGTTGCCTGGGATGAAACATTTAAGTTATGAAGAAAGGTTGGATAGACTTGGGTTGTTTTCATTGGAGCAGAGAAGACTGAGGAGCAACCTGATCAAGGTGTACAAGATTAAGAGGGGCATGGACAGGGTGGATAGGGAACAGTTGTTTCCCTTAGTTGAAGGGTCAGTCACAAGGGGGCATAAGTTCAAGGTGAGGGGCAGGAGGTTTAGGCGGGATGCGAGGAAAAACTTTTTTACCCAGAGGGTGGTGACGGTCTGGAATGCGCTGCCTGGGAGGGTGGTGGAGGTGGGTTGCCTCACACCCTTTAAAGAGTACCTGGATGAGCACTTGGCACGTCATAACATTCAAGGCTATGGCCAAGTGCTGGTAAATAAGGATTAGGTAGGTAGGTCAGGTGTTTCTCATCTGTTGGTGTAGACTCGATGGGCCAAAGGGCCTCTTCTGCATTGTGATTCTGTGATTTTGTGATTCTGTAAACAAAAGCCCACCAGCTTTGAAGAGCTCAGCTGCAATTCCATCTGGACCACAGGCTTTGTTGTTTTTTTTATCCATTTGATTGCTTGTTGCAGTTCTCCCATTGATGGTGGTTCACCCATGGATTCTACCACAGGGAACTAACTGGGGGATAGCCTGGAGAATATCAGTTGTCACTGTGAATTCATGGTTGAGGAGTTGTTGAAAATGTTCTTTCCAGTTTTGATGGATGGCATTGTCATCCTTCAGAAGAGAAACACCATCCTGTGAGCAAAGGGGGTTTTGTCCATTTAACCTTGGCCTAGAGATGGCCCTGGTGGCTTCAGAAAAACTTCTCATGTCCTGATGGTCAGCATAGTGTTAGATGCCTCAGGCTTTCCCTTCTCACCACATCCCTTATCATCTGGATTTGTCTTTAGGTGTCAGCCTTGAGCTGTTGGAATGCTGCCTTCTTGACTTGTGACTTTGGGTTGTTATGCTAAGCAATGAAAGATGCTCACTGTTGTTCCAGAAGGTCACATATTTCAGCATTGTTTTCATTGAACCAATCCTGAAGACAACAATGCTCAAACGCAATGGTATCAACATAGGAGTCTGGTACAGCTGACTTGATTTGATCCCACTGTTCTGGAATTGAGTGGGCTGCATTAAGATTTTCCAGAGATGTCATGAGCTGCAGTGGAATCCCTCTCTTCGGTCGGGCTGCTTTCGAGACATAGATCTTCTTCCTCCTGGATTTTTGGGCCTTGAGATGTTTTGACGCTGGGTGGATGTTCATCAGGGATTGAACAAGCCAATGATCTGTCCAACAGGCATCAGTTCCCTGCATGGATCGAGAGATGGAGCTGGTGGTCTGGTGGTGATGTTATCAGATTAGTAACCCAGAGACCCAGGATAATGTTCCAGGGATATGGGCTCAAATCGCACCACGGCAATTGGTGGAATCTAAATTCAATTAATAAATCTGGACTATAAAACTAGGCTCAGCAATAGATGATCATAAAAACCCATCTGCTTCACTAATATCTTTTAGGGAAGGAAATCTACTGTCCTTACCTGTCCTGACCTACATATGGCTCCAGATCGATATAGGGTTGGCTCTTAAATGCCGTCTGAAATGTCTCAGTAAGTCACTCAGTTCAAGGGCAATTAGGGATGGGCAACATATGCTGGAGATGCCAGCAGCACCCACATCCCATAAAAGAATAACAAAAATATAAACATCACCTCTCCTTTGACCCAAACAATGACAAAATCCATGAGAGCCAATGCTTTAATCCAGGATAAAAGCAAAATACTGCAGATGCTGAAGATTTGAAACAAAAACAGAAAGCGTTGGAAAAACCCAGAAAAATCTGACAACATCTGTGGAGAGAGAAACAGAGTTAATGTTTCAAGTCCAATATGACTCTTCTTCGGAATTGAAGAGAGGTAGAAATGTGATAAATTTTACGCTGTTGAAGAAAGGGGAGGGGCAGGTGGAGCAAAAGAGGAAGTCAAGGATAGGTTAGAGGGAAGGAGAGATTAAATGACAAAGCTGTAGTGGAACATAAGGCAAAGGGAGTGGTAATGATAGCAATAAATACACAAAAATGGTCTAGAATAGGTGTTAATAGCAGAATAAAGGTCAACACTGTCTGAAAGCAAAAACATGAGAACAAGATACAGATTGGCACTTGGGGGGAAAAAAGCAAACGGAGGATTAAATTCAACAACTGAAGTTGTTGAGTCCAGAGGACTGTAAAGTGTCTAAGTGGACGATGAGGCACTGTTCCTCCAGTTTGCGTTGGGCTTCACTGGAACATTCTAGCAGACCGAGGACAGAAATTTGAGCATAAGAGCAAGATGGAGAATTGAAATGGCAAGTTTGTTTTTTTATTTGTTCATGGGATGTGGGTGTCGCTGGCTAGGCCAGCATTTATTACCCACCCCTAACTGCCCTTGTTCAGAGGGCACTTAAGAGTCAATCACATTGCTGTGGGTCTGGAGTCACATGTAGGCCAGACCAGGCAAGGATGGCAGATTTCCTTCCCTAAAAGACATTAGTGAACCAGATGGGTTTCTTGCAACAATTGACAATGGTTTCATGGTTAGACTTTTAATTCCAGATTTTTACTCAATTCAAATTTCACCATCTGCCATGGTGGGGTTTGAACCCAGGTCCCCAGAGAATTACCCTGGGGCTGTCAAATATTAGTCCAGTAACAACACCACTATGCCACTGCCTCCCCTTATGACTGGAAGGCCAACGTCATGCTTGTGGACTGAGTAGAGGTGCTCTGCAAAGTTGTCATCAAGTCTGTGTTTGGTCACCCCAGTGCAGAGCAGTGAACACATGAGACTAAATTGAAAGAAGTACAAGTGAATCGCTCCTTCACCAGGAGGTTTGTGGGGCTTGGACAGTGAGGAGAATGGAGGTAAAGGGGCAGGTGTGACACTTCCTGCAATTGCATGGGAAGGTGCCATGAGAAGGGGATGAGGCATTGGTTACATAGAGGAGTAGACCAGAGTGTCACAGAGGGAATGGTCCCTTTGGAATGCTGACATGGGAGGTGAGGGGTTGATGCGTTTGGTAGTGACATCATGCTGGATTGGCTAAAATGGTAGAGGATAACCTTTTGAACATGGAGGCTGGTGGGGCGGAAGGCAAGGGCAAGGGGAACCCCATCTTGATTCTGGGAGGGACAGGAAGGGGTGAGGGCAGCAGTGTTGGAAATGGGTCGGACACGGTTGAGGGCCCTGTTAACCATAGTCAGGGGGTTATCCTCGGTTGAGGAAAAAGAAAGACATGTCAGAAGTGCCGTTGTGGAAGGTAGCATCATCAGAACAGATGCAACGGAAACAGAGAAACTGGGAGAATGGAATGGAGTCCTGACGGGAAGCAGGGTGCAAGGAGGTAAAGTCAAGGTATCTGTGGCAGTGGATGGGCTTGTTATGATTATTGGTAGGCAGTCCATCTCCAGGCTGCCTCCATGTGGTTTTGTATTTGTCTGTGTGGTGAGACCATGCTGAGCACACTTTGTCAGCAGCATTTACCAATGTACATTGGCTTTTCCCATGACATTTTTCCCAATTGGTTCCTCTCCAGACATTGGAGTCAGAGCCAACATTAGCATTAAAGTCCCCAGATCTTTTCTTCTTTTAGGATAGCAGTGAAGATAGAACTTTACCTTAACATCTTCATTGGAGTCAAGGATCAGGACATAGCACTGCTGATGATGTCACATTGATTGTGGTTCAGCTGTAGGTGAACTGTCATGAACTGTACATTTAGTGGGGAAGATCTGGCAGCGCATCCAAGATCCTCTTTTGGATGGCAAAACCAATTCCATGGACACGAGCTTCGCTGTCAGTCTTTCTTTTCCAGTAGAAGGTATCCCCTGCTTGTTCCTTCAGTTGCCCTCCCCCAGGAAAGGGCAGCAATGCCACTTTGGAGTTATAATAGTTCACGTGATCTGATTGCGGTTCTTCTTTCTGAACAGTCCCTCTTGAAATTATTGATGAGTGTTTGAACATTCCAAGTTGCAAAATGTAAAGTTTTCTTTAAAAGAAAGATGCATTGTGTTTGGATTTCCAAAAGGCATTCGATCAGGTGCCACATAAAAGGTTACTGCACAAGATAAGAGCTCATGGTGTTGGCGGTGATATATTAGATGGATAGAGGATTGGATAATTAACAGGAAACAGAGTCAGGATAAATGGGTCATTTTCAGGTTGGCAAACTGGAACTAGTGCAGTGCCACCGGATCCGTTCTGGGACCTGAACTATTTATGATCTATATTAATGATGTGGATGAAGGGACCGACTGTATTGTTGCCAAATTTTCAGATGACATAAAGGTGGTAGGAAAACAAGTTGTGAGGAGGATACAAAGAGTCTGCAAAGGGATTATAGATAGGTTAAGCGACAGTGTAAAAATTTGGCAGTTGGAGAATAATATGGAAAATGTGAGGTTATCCAATTTCGCAGAAAGAATAGAAAAGCAGAACATTATTAAAATGGAGAGAGACTGCAGAATGTTGTGATGCAGAGGGATCTGGGTGTCCTTGTACATGAATCACAAAAAGTTAGCATGTCGATGCAGGAAGTAATTAAGGAAATGGAATGTTAGCCTCCATCACAAGGAGGATGGAGTTGAAAAGTAGGAAAGTCTTGCTACAACTCTACAGGGCACTGGCGAGACTGCACCTAGGCCACTGTGTATGGTTTTGGTCTCCTTTCTTAGGGAGAGATATACCTGCATAAGATTCAGTAGGCTGATTCCTGGGATGAAGAGATTGTCTTATGAGGCAAAGTTGAGCAGGTTGCTTTACTCAGTCACAGCATCATAGAGTTATACAGCACAGAAACAGGCCCTTTGGCCCATTGTGTCCATGCTGACCGTCAAGCACCTATCTATTCTAATCCCATTTTCTAGCACTTGGCTCGTAGCCTTGTATGTTATGGCGTTTCAAGTGCTCATTTAGATAATTCTTAAATGTTGTGAGGTACTGCGTGCAATTCTGGTTGCCACATTACCAGAAGGATATGGAGGCGTAGGAGAGGGTGCAGAGGAGGTTTACCAGGATGCTGTCTGGTCTGGAGGTTATTAGCTATGAGGAGAGGTTGGAGAAACTCGGATTGTTCTCACTACAGTGACAGAGATTGAGGGGCGACTTGATAGAAGTTTACAAAATTATGAGTGGCGTGGACAGAGTAGATAGTCAGAAGCTTTTTTCCCAGGGTGGAAGAGTCAATTACTAGAGAACATAGATTTAAGGTGAGAGGAGAAAACTATAGAGGAGATGTGCGGGGCAAGTTTTTACGCAGAGGGTAGTGAGTGTCTGGAATTCGCTGCCAGAGGAGGTGGTGGAAGCAGGTACGGTAATGGTGTTTAAGAGGCAGCTTGACAAATACATGAATAGGATGGGAATAGAGGGATACGGACCCCGGAAGTGCAAAATGTTTTAGTTTTACAGGCAATATGATTGGCGCAGACTTGGAGGGCTGAAGGGCCTGTTCCTGTGCTGTACTTTTCTTTGTTCTTTGTTCTTTGTATTCATTGAAGTTTAGGAAAATGAGATGTGATCTTATTGAAAAATATAAGATACTGAGGTGGGGAGGGGGGTTGGTGGGTGGGTGGTGGGGGTTGGTGGGGGCTGGGTGGGGGTTGTTGGGGGGGTGGGTGGGGGTTGGTGGGGGGTTTGGGGTTGGTGGGGGTTGTTGGGGGTTGGTGGGGGCTGGGTGGGGGTTGGTGGGGGGAGTGTGGGGGTTTGTGGGAGGATGGTGGGGGCTGGTGGGGGGTGGTGTTGGTGGGGGGGTGGGTGGGGGGTTGGTGGGGGGTGGGGTGGGGGCTGGTGGGGGGGAGGGCGTGCTTACCAGACTAGATGCTGAGAGGATTTTTCTGCTTCCGGGGATCTAGAACTAGATCCCACTGTCAACATCCTGGGGGTTACCACTGACCATCAACTGAACTGGACTAGCCATTTAAATATAAAAGCACAATACTGTGGATGCTGGAAATCTGAAACAAAAACAAAAATAGCTGGAAAAACTCAGCAGGTCTGGCAGCATCTGTGGAGAGGAACACAGTTGACATTTAGAGTCCGTTTGGCTCTTCATCAGAACTGGAATGAATGAAGAGTCATAGAGATTCAAAACATTAACTGTATTCCTCTCCACAGATGCTGCCAGACCCGTTTAGCCATATAAACACTGTGGCTACAATAACAGGTCAGAGGCTGGGAATCCTGTGACAAGTAACCCACCTCCTGACCTCCCAAAGCCTGTTCACCATCTACAAGACACAAGTCAGGAGTGTGATGGAAGACTTCCCACTTGCCTGGATGAGTGCAGCTCCAACAACACTTAAGAAGCTTGGCATCGTAGGTCAAACATGAGCAAGGAAACCTCCAGCTGATTACCATGTACTGCCACCATGGCCCTCCACCCTCCCTTAGCTGATGAATCAGTGCTCCTCCATGTTGAATGCCACTTGAAGGAAGCACTGAGGGTGGCAAGGGCGCAGAATGTACTCTGGGTGGGGTCTTGAATTTCCATCACCAAGAGTGGCTCGGTAGCACCACTACTGACCAAGCTGGCTGAGTCCTGAATGACATAGCTGTTAGACCAGGTCTGCAGCAGGTGGTGAGGGAACGAACAAGAGGGAAAATCATACTTGACCTCATCCTCACCAACCTGCCTGCCACAGATGCATCTGTCCATGACAGTACCGGTAAGAGTGGGATGAAAGTAACTGCCCTTGACATCACACTCGACATTTGAACGAGTGTGGCATCTAGGAGCCCATGCAAAACTGGAGTCAATGGGAATCAGGGGGAAAACTCTCCACTGGTTGGAGTCATACCCAGCACAAAGGAAGATGGTTGTAGTTGTTGGAGGCCAATCATCTCAGCTCCAGGACATCACTGCAGGAGTTCCTCAGGGTAATGTCCTCGGCCCAACCATCTTCAGCTGCTTCATCAATGACCTTCCTTCCATTATAAGGTCAGTATTGTGGATGTTCACTGATGATTGCACAATGTTCAGCACCATTCGCAACTCCTCAGATACTGAAGAAATCCATGTCCAAATGCAGTAAGTCCTGGACAATAACCAGGCTTGGACTGACAAGTGGCAAGTAACATTCACACTACACAAGTGCCAAGCAATGACCACCTCCAACAAGAGAGAATCTAACCATCACCCCTTGATGTCAATGGCATTAACATCACTGAATCCCTCACTGTCAACATCCTGGGGATTACCATTGACCAGAAACTGAACTGAATGAGCCATATAAATATTGTGGCTACAAGAACAGATCAGAGGCTAGGAATCCTGCGGTGAGTAACTCACCTCCTGACTCCCCAAATCCTGTCCACCATCTACAAGGCATAAGTCAGGAGTGTGATGGAATACTCCCCACTTGCCTGGATGAGTGCAGCTCCCACAACACTCAAGAAGCTGGACACCACCCAGGACAAAGCAGCCTGCTTGATTGGCACCACATCCACAAGCATTCACTCCCTCCACCACCGACGTGCAGTAGCAGCAGTGTATACCATCTACAAGATGCGCTGCAGGAATTCACCAATGCTCCCTAGACAGCACCTTCCAAATCCACGACCACGATCATCCAGAAGCACAAGGGCAGAAGATAGATGGGAACACCACCACCTGTAAGTTCCCCTTTCAGCCACTCACCATCCTGTCTTGGAAATATATCGTTGTTCATTCACTGTCGTTGGATCAAAATCCTGGAACCCTCTTCCTAACAGCACTGTGGGTGTACCTACACCAGACGGACTGCAGCTGTTCACGAAGGCAGCTCATCATCACCTTCTCAAGGGCAATTAGAGATGGACAATAAATGCTGGCCCAGACAGCGAAGCCCACATCTTGTGAATGAATTAAAAAAAAAGTGACCACCGTACAGTCTTTGTGGAGATGAAGTCCCACCTTCACATTGAGGATCTCCTCCATCGTGTTGTGTGGCACTACCACTGTGCTAAATGGGGTAAATTTCAAACAGATCCAGCAACACAAAACTGGGCATCCATGAGGCAGCAGAATTGTACTCGAATGCAATCTGTAATCTCATGGCCCGGCATATCCCCCACTCTACCATTACCATCAAGCCAGGGGATATTCCCTGGTTCCATGAAGAGGGCATGCCAGGAAATCATGCCAGGAACAGCACCAGGGATACCTAAAAATGAGGTGTCAACCTGGTGAAGCTGCAACAAACAGCATAAGCAGCAAGCAATAGACAAAGCTTAGATATTCCACAAACAGTGGATCAGATCTAAGCTCTGCAATCGTGCCACATCCAGTTGTGAATGGTGGGGGACAATTCAGCAACTTACTGGAGGAGGAGTCTCCACAAATATCCCCATCCTCAATGATGTCTCAGCCATCTTCAACTGCTTCATCAATGACCTTCCTTCCTTCATAAGGTCAGAAGTGGGGATGTTTGCACAATGTTCCAGTCCTACTCCGGCCCCCTTCCACAACTCTTTCTCCGGTACATCGATGATTACTTCGGTGCCGCTTCATGCTCTCGTCGGGACTTGGAAAAATTTATTAATTTTGCTTCCAATCTCCACCCCTCCATCATTTTCATGTGGTCCATCTCTGACACTTCCCTTCCCTTCCTTGACCTCTCTGTCTCAATCTCTGGTGATAGACTGTCCACCAATATCCATTACAAACCCACCGACTCCCACAGCTACCTCGACTACAGCTCCTCACACCCCGCTTCCTGTAAGGACTCCATCCCATTCTCTCAGTTCCTTCGCCTCCGTCGCATCTGTTCCGATGATGCCACCTTCAAAAACACTTCCTCTGACATGTCCTCCTTCTTCCTTAACCGAGGTTTTCCACCCATGGTCGTTGACAGGGCCCTCAACCGTATCCGGCCCATCTCCCGCGCATCCGCCCTCACGCCTTCTCCTCCCTCCCAGAAACATGATAGGGTCCCCCCTGTCCTCACTTATCACCCCACCAGCCTCCGCATTCAAAGGATCATCCTCCGCCATTTCCGCCAACTCCTGCATGATGCCACCACCAAACACATCTTCCCTTCACCGCCCCTGTCGGCATTCCGTAGGGATCGCTCCCTCCGGGACACCCTGGTCCACTCCTCCATCACCCCCTATTCCTCAACCCCCTCCTATGGCACCACCCCATGCCCACGCAAAAGATGCAACACCTGCCCCTTCACTTCCTCTCTCCTCACCGTCCAAGGGCCCAAACACTCCTTTCAAGTGAAGCAGCATTTCACTTGCATTTCCCCCAACTTAGTCTACTGCATTCGTTGCTCCCAATGTGGTCTCCTCAACATTGGAGAGACCAAACGTAAACTGGGCGACCGCTTTGCAGAAAACCTGCGGTCTGTCCGCAAGAATGACCCAAACCTCCCTGTCGCTTGCCATTTTAACACTCCACCCTGCTCTCTTGCCCACATGTCTGTCCTTGGCTTGCTGCATTGTTCCAGTGAAGCCCAACGCAAACTGGAGGAACAACACCTCATCTTCCGACTAGGCACTTTACAGCCTTCCGGACTGAATATTGAATTCAACAACTTTAGGTCGTGAGCTCCCTCCCCCATCCCCACCCCCTTTCTGTTTCCCCCTTCCTTTTTTTTCCAATAAATTATATAGATTTTTCTTTTCCCACCTATTTCCATTATTTTTAAATATCTTAAAATCTTTTATGCTGTCCCCACCCCCACTAGAGCTATACCTTGAGTGCCCTACCATCCATTCTTAATTAGCACATTCGTTTAGATAATATCACCAACTTCAACACCTATGTGTTCTTTTGTTCTATTGTTGTTGACATCTTTTGATGATCTGCTTCTATCACTGCTTGTTTGTCCCTACAACCACACCCCCCCCTCTACTTCTCTCTCTCTCTCTCTCTCTCCGCACCCCCCCCACACCCTTAAACCAGCTTATATTTCAACTCTTTCTTGGACTCGACCTCAAGTTCTGTCGAAGGGTCATGAGGACTCGAAACGTCAACTCTTTTATTCTCCGCTGATGCTGCCAGACCTGCTGAGTTTTTCCAGGTAATTCTGTTTTTGTTTTGGATTTCCAGCATCCGCAGTTTTTTTGTTTTTATGATCGCACAATGTTCAGCATCAGTTGCGCCTCCTCAGATACTGAAGCAGTCCATGCCCAAATGTAGCAGGACCTGGACAATATCCAGGCTTGAGCTGACAAGTGGCAAGTAACATTCACGCCACACAAGTGTCAGATAATGACCATCTCCAACAGGAGAGAATCCAACCATCGCCCCTTGACATTCAATGGCATTGCCATCACTGAATCCCCCACCATCAACATCCTGGGGGTTACCATTAGCCTGAAACTGAACTGGACTAGTCACATAAATACTATGGTGACAAAACCAGGTCAGAGGCTAGGAATCCTGCAATGAGTAACTCACCTCCTGACTCCCCAAATCCTGTCCACCATCTACAAGGCACAAGTCAGGAGTGTGATGGAATAATCTCCACTTGCCTGGATGAGTGCAGCTCCCACAACACTCAAGAAGCTTGACACCATCCAGGCCAAAGCAGCCCGCTTGATTGGCAACACATTCCACAAACATTCACTCCCTCCACCATCGACGCATAGTAGCAGCAGTGTGTACCATCTACAGGGTTCACTGTTGGAATTCATCAAGGCTCCTTCGACAGCACCTTCCAAACCCACGACCACCACCATCCAGAAGGCCAAAGGCAGCAGATGGATGGGAACACCACCACCTGGAAGTTCCCCTCCAAGTCTCTCACCATCCTGACTTGGAAATGTATCGCTGTTCTTTACTGTCGCTGGGTCAAAATCCTGGAAGTCCCTTCCTAACAGCACTGTGGGTGTAGCTACACCAGATGGACTGCTGCGGTTCAAGAAGGCAGTTCACCACCACCTTGTCAAGGGCAACTAGGGATGGGCAATAAATGCTGGCCCAGCCAGCGAAGCCCACATCCCGCAAATGAATAATAAAAAAAATCAATGGCTGAATCCCAGACTCTCAACATCCTGAGTGTTATCACTGATTAGAAACCTAACTGGACTAGCCGTATCAATACTGTGGCTACAAGAGTAGGTCAGACGCTAGGAATCCTGCAGTGAATAACTCACCTCCTGAGTCCCCAAAGCCTGTCCACCATCTTCAAGGCACAAGTCAGGAGTGTGATGGAATATTCTCCACTTGCCTGGATGAATGCAACTCCCACAACACTCAAGAAGCTTGACACCATTCAGGACAAAGCAGCCTGTTTGATTGGCACCCCATCCACAAAAACTCACTCCCTCGACCACCGACGCGCAGTAGCAGCAGTGTGTACCATCTACAAGATGCACTGCAGGAATTCACCATGGCTCCTTCAACAGCACCTTCCAAATACACGACCACCACCACAAGGGCAAATACAGCAGATAGATGGGAACACCGCTGCCTGGAAGTTTCCCTCCAAGTCACTCACCATCCTGACTTGGAAATATATCGTTGTTCCTTCATTGTCAAAATCCTGGGACCTCCTCCCTAACAGCACTGCGGGTGTACCAACAGTACATGAACTGCGGCGGTTCAAGAAGGCAGCTCACCACCACCTTCTCACAGAATCAAAGAATCACACGGTGCAGAAGAGGCCCTTCGGGGGCGACACGTGAAAAACACCTAGCCCACCTACCTAATCCCATTTACCAATACTTGTCCCATAATCTTCTCAAGGGCAATTAGGGATGGGCAATAAATGCTGGCAGCCAGCGATGCCCACATTCCACGAACAAATAATCATCTAATGCCCTCTTGAATTCCTTGACTGAACCTGCCCCCACCACATTTCCAGCCAGTGCATTCCTGGTCCGAAGCACCCGCTGTATGAAAAAGTTTTTATTCACATCGCATTTCCATCTTTTGGAAATCACTTGATTGATCTGATAAAATGCCATGTTGAAAAATATCAGTTTAAATTCTAACAATTCAATTTTGCTCTGTACATTCTGCACCTGACTGGAATCTACTAGAGTTGCAGGGTATATCCAAACAGAGTTGCAGCACATGGATGAAGTGAAAAATTTATCTTTGGCCAAAATGTACCGAAACCACAGATTCCTAAGTACAATATTTGAAATCACTTTTAGCTCAGCTTCTGACCTTGTAATTATGGCACAGAAGCCCTTTTCGAATCTTGGCAGCATTCATTACACTGTAACTATCTCATTTGGGGAGCACAGTTTTTTCAGAGATTTTATTTACCAGTTAATCATTTTGAAGCCTTATGACTTTCTGTGGGAAGGAATTCTTTTACTATTTATTTTGTTGCTTTTACAAGTTTGCCTTATCTGTAAAGGATGGTGTTTATGGTTTATTGTTCTGAGAGCCAAAGCTTAAGATTTTTTTATAGCCTTTCACTGCCTTCCTGACTCCATCATTCTTCAATCATGAAGACGGCATTGTCTGGTAGAAATTTTCCAACTGTTGTTATTGCCACTTTTTATTGGCTAACACAGGATGGGAACATTTAATAATGTGGTACAAGTGCCTTTGCAGAGTTTGGCCTTGTTAAATACAGCATCTTTTTTTTGCAACTTCACTCCTGAAATAGGATCACCATTAAAATGACAAACTTAGCTTAGAATAATGCAACAGGCTTGCCTCGTCATTCGCCAGCTCCCCTCCCAAAATAACACATTATCAAAACCTGCATATATTTTATCGGAGGGCACAGCTTGCCCTCTTTGTTTTAGTTCGTGGAACTTTCAGGAGCTAATTGGTAGGAGTTCAGATAAACAGATTGCATTCTAACAGCCACAGCAGGACAGGATCCAAGTGTGCTGAGAACTAAAGTGATAATTTCCCTGTCAGGGAAAGAAGGGAAAATGGTTAACTCCTCGAGGGCTGCAATAGGAGATTCAATATCATTTTGGATGCAACATCAGCCATGCTTTTCTCCCCTTCAGTGGCTTAAAATGTAGAATGTTTATTTAAATCCATCATGCTTGATTGGGATGATCTTTAAGTCTTTCCTGTCGATAATCTAAATTTACAGGATTTCAAGCACATTAATTGTTTCTTTGAGGTTTGAAGTTGACATCGCAGATTTGTACCTGTTATTTTCCACTTTCCCCTTAATTTTGTTCACTGTTACAAAGGGGCACAATCATTTTCAGTTTCCATTTCTGACAAAGGGAACAATTTTCAAGGAGCACCCGGTCAGTGGAGCTGCTTCTGTCAGTGTTTGTCAGTCCTGAGCCTCATGACCATGCGGGCGCCCTGCTTAAACATGTTATTACTGGGAGAAATTTAACAGCTTCACTGCTGGGCCAGCCAGTGAGTCAGGCCTGGAGAAGGAGAGGGAAATCAATCCCCAAAAACAATACTTGGCCGGAGATAGTTTGGAGAACCCAGGAAAAGCATGAGTGCACTTCCTGGACCCACCAAAACAAATTAAACACTTCCTGGACTATTTTTTTGAGGGACTTTTTAAGGACAAAGAATGCTACAAAATGGTGGATTGTGCCAGCTGTGACTCAGTGAATCATTCTTGCCTCTGAGTCAGAATGTTGTGCGTTCAAATCCCATTCCATAGGTTGTATAAATTACTGAAGGAGTGCTGCACTGTCAGATGGTCAGGACTGAGGGAGTTTTAAAAATTAATTCATGGGATGTGGGCTTTGCTGGCTGGGCCAGCATTTATTGCCCATCCCTAGGTGCCCTTGAGAAGGTGGTTGTGAGCTGCCTTCGTGAATCGCTGCAGTCCATGTGGTGTAGGTACACCCACAGTGCGGTTAGGAAGGAAGTTCCAGAATTTTGACCCAGCAACAGTGAAGGAACGGCGATATATTTCCAAGTCTGGATGGTGAGTGACTTTTAGGGGAACTTCCAGGTGGTGGTGTTCCCATCTTTTTGCTGCCCTTGTCCTTCTAGATGGTAGTGGTCGAGGGTTTGGAAGGTGCTGTCTAAGGACCCTCGGTGAATTCCTGCAGCGCGTCTTGTAGATGATACACACTGCTGCGACTGTGCGTCAGTGATGGAGGGAGTGAATTTTTGTGGAAGGGGTGCCAATCAATCAGGCTGCTTTGGACGGTGTCAAGCTTCTTGAGTGTTGTGGGAGCTGCACTCATCCAGGCAAGTGGAGAATATTTCATCACATTCCTGACTTGTGCCTTGTAGATGTTGGACAGGATTTGGGGAGTCAGGGGGTGAGTTACTCATTGCAGGATTCCTAGCCTCTGACCTGCTTTTGTAGCCACAGTATTTATATGACTAGCCCAGTTCAGTTTCTGGTAAATGTTAACACCCAGGATGTTGATAGTGGGGGGTTCAGTGATGCTAATGCCACTGAACATCAAGGGGTGATGGTTGGATTCCCTTTTGTTGAAGATGGTTATTGCCTGGCACTTGTGTGGCACAAAAGTTACTTGCCACTTGTCCGCTCAAGCCTGGATATTGTCCAGGTCTTGCTGCATTTGGACATGGACTGCTTCAGTATCTGAGGAGTCGCGAATGGTGCTGAACATTGTGCAATCATCAGCGAACATCCCCACTTCTGACATTATGATGGAAGGAAAGTTATTAATGAAGCAGCTGAAGATGGTTGGGACAAGATCACTACCCTGAGGAACTCATGCAGTGATGTCTTGGAGCTAAGCTGACCAACCTCCAACAACCACAACCATCTTCCTTTGTGCGACGTATGACTCCAACCAGTGGAGAGATTTCCCCTTATTCCCATTGACTCCAGCTTTGCCACAGCTCCTTGATGCCACACTCGGTCAAATTCAGCCTTGATGGAAAGGGCAGTCACTCTTACCTCACCTCAGGAGTTCAGCTCCTATGTCAATTTTTGAACCAAGGTTGTAACGAGGTTAGGAGCTGAGTAGCCCTGATGGAACCCAAACTGGGCCTCAGCGAGCAGGTTATTGCTAAGCATGTGCCACTTGATAGCACTGTTGATCACCCCTTCCATTACTTTACTGATGATCGAGAGTAGACTGATGGGGTGGTAATTGGCCAGGGTGGATTTGTCCTGCTTTTTGTGTACAGGACATACCTGGGCAATTTTCCACATGGCCGGGTAGATGCCAGTGTTGTACCTGCATTGGAACAGCTTGGCTAGGGGTGCGGCAAGTTCTGGAGCACAAGTCTGCAGTACTATTATTGGAATATTGTCAGGGCCCATAGCCTTTGCAGTATTCATGTGGAGTAAAATGAATTGGCTGAAGACTGGCATCTGTGATGCTGGGGACCTCCGGAGGAGGCCGAGATGGATCATCCACTCGGCACTTCTGGCTGAAGATTGTAACAAATGCTTCAGCCTTATCTTTTGCACTGATGTGCTGGCTCCCTTATCATTGAGGATGGGGATATTTGTGGAGCCTCCTCCTCCAGTGAGTTGTTTAATTGTCCGCCACCATTCACGACTGGATGTGGCAGAACTGGAGAGCTTAGATCTGATTTGTTGGTTGTGGGATCACTTAGCTCTGTCTATTACTTCCTGCTTATGCTGTTTGGCATGCAAGTAGCCCTGTTTTATATAGCTTCACCAGGTTGAAACCTCATTTTTAGGTATGCCTGGTGCTGCTCCTGGCATGCCCTTCTTCACTCTTCATTGAACCAGGGTTGATCCCCTGGCTTGATGGTAATGGTAGAGTGGGAGATATGCTGGGTCATGAGGTTACAGGTTGTGTTCAAGAACAATTCTGCTGCTGCTGATGGCCCACAGCGCCTCATGGATGCCCAGTCTTAAGTTGCTAGACCTGTTCGAAATCTATCCCATTTAACACGGTGGTAGGTGCCACATAACACGATGGAGGGTATCCTAAATGTGAAGGTGGGACTTCGTCTCCACAATAACTGTGCGGTGGTCACTCCTGCCGATATTGTCATGGACAGACGCACCTGCAGCAGGCAGGTTGGTGAGGATGAGGTCAAGTATGTTTTTCCCTCTTGTTTGTTCCCTCACCACCTGCTGCAGACCCAGTCTAGCAGCTATGTCATTTAGGACTCGGCCAGCTCAGTCAGTAGTGGGGCTACCGAGCTACTCTTGGTGATGGACATTGAAGCTCCCCACCCAGTACTGCACTGTCAGAGGGTCAGGACTCAGGGAGTGCTGCACTGTTGGAAGGTCAGGACTGAGTGAGTGCTACACTGTCAGAGGATCAGGACTGAGGGAGTGCTGTACTGTTGGAGGGTCAATACTGAGGGAGTGCTGCACTGTCAGATGATCAGTACTGAGGGAGCGCTGCACTGTCAGAGAGTCAGTACTGTGGGAGTGCTGCACTGTTGGAGGGTCAGTACTGAAGGAGAGCTCCGCTGTCAGGGGCTCAGGACTGGAGGGAGTGCTGCACTGTTGGCGATGTCATCTTTTGGAATAGACATTCCTCTCAGGAATGAACAGGGTCCTCAAAGTGTAAAAACAAAAAAACTGCGGATGGGGAAATCCAAAACAAAATGTCATGAGGACTCGAAACGTCAACTCTTTTCTTCTCCACCGATGCTGCCAGACCTGCTGAGTTTTTCCAGGTAATTCTATTTTTGTCCTCAAATTGTAATTTTAAAGAAGAGCAGGGGAGTTCTCCCTAATGTCCTGGCCAATATTTATCCCTCAATCAACGTCAACAAAAGAGATCATCTGCTCATTATCACGGAATCACAGAATAGTTGCAGTGCAGAAGGAGGCCATTCAGCCCATTGTATCTGCACCAGTTCTGTTAAACTACCTGTCCGCTAGTTGCTGGGCTTATCTTTACAAACTCTTTTGGACAAGGGTGCAATGTTTGAAATTCTCCAGACCTCTGGCATCACACCTGAATCTAAAGGAGACTGAAAAATTATGGCTAGTGCTTCTGCAATCTCTGCTATCATTTCCCTCATTATCCTTGATCCTTGGGGAGGTGGTGGTGTGTTGGTAATGTCACTGGACTAGTAATCTAGAAGCCTGAGGTAATGATCTGGGGGCACAGATTCAAGTCCCACCATGGTAGCTGGTGGAATTTAAATTCAATTAATTAATCAAAAAGGCCTGGAATGAAAACTAGTCTCGGTACTGGTGACCATGAAACTATCATAGATTGTTCATTAATGTTCTTTGGGGAAGGAGATCTGCCATCCTTACCTGGTCTGACCTAAATGTGACTTCAGATCTATAGTAACGTGGTTGACTCTTAACTGTGCTCTGAAATGTTCTAGCAATCCACTCAGTTCAAGGGCAATTAGAGATGGGCAATAAATGCTGGCCTTGCCAGTGAGGCCCACATCCTACGAATGAATAAAAAATAAATCTCATCTGGTCCTTGTGTCTTATGAATTTTAAGTAAAGGCAGCTGATCCAATATCGCCTCTTTATCAGTTGTAGACCCTTAGAACCATAGAACCATAGAAACGTTACAGCACAGAAGGAGGCCATTCAGTCCATTTTGTTCATGCCAGCCCGAGGACACCCAGGTGCCCTTTCTAATCCCACCTTCTTGCACCTGGCCCATAGCCCTGCAGCTTACAGCTTAAGGTGCAGACCCAGGTACTTTTTAAAAGAGTTTAAAGTTTCTGCCTCTACCACCAACTTGGGCAGTGAATTCCAGACGCCCACTACCCTCTGCGTAAAAAAGTTCTTCCTCATGTCCCCCCTACACCTTCTGCCACTTATCTTGAATCTATGTACCCTGGTTCTAGAATTCTCCATCAAGGGAAACAATTTTATCCTGTCCACTCTTTCTATTCCCTCAATTTTGTACACCTCAATCAAGTCACCTCTCAGCCTTCTTTGTTCTAAGGAAAATAACCCCAATGTCCAATGTCTCCTCGTAGCTACACTTTTCTAACCCTGGCAACATTCTTGTAAACCTCCTCTGCACTCTCTCCAGAGCTATTACGTCCTTCCTGTAATGTGGTGACCAGAACTGCACACAACACTCCAGTTGTGGCCTAACCAGTGTTTTATACAATTCCAACATTATATCCTTACTTTTATATTCTAGACCTCTGCCAATGAAGGAGAGCATTCCATACGCCTTCTTTACAACCTTGTCTACATGCACTGCTGCCTTCAGGGACCTGTGTACTTGTATGCCAAGATCTCTCACTTCATCTACCCCTCTTAGTATATTCCCATTTATTGTGTAATCCCTGTAACTGCTTGACCTCCCTAAATGTATGACCTCACACTTCTCTATGATAAAATCCATCTGCCACTTTACTGCCCACTCCACCAACCGATCTATATCGTTTTGGAGATTATGGCTTTCCTCTACTCCATCCACTACTCAGCCAATCTTTTGGTATCTGCAAATTTCCCAATCATGCCCCCCACATTCACGTCCAAAGTGTCTGAATTTCCTCCTCATTCATCATAGCCTGGGTAGCATCTTCTAAAGACAGATGTAAACTATTAATTTAATACCTCAGCCATTCCTCCTGCCTCAATCTGTACATCTCTCTTTTGGTCCCTAATTGGCCCTACTTCTCCTTTTACCACCATTTTACTATTTATTTATATGCCGATGGAAAACATTGGGATTCCTTTTTATGTTGGCTGCCAGTCTCTTTTCATGCTTTTTCTTTTCTTCTCTTATTTACTTTCTCACCTCCCTCTGAACCTTCTATATGCAGTCTGGTTCTCAATTGTATTTTTGACTTAACATTTGTCATAAGCACCTTTTCCTTCTTTATCTTAATTTCTACCTCCTTTGTCATCCAGGAATTTCTGTATTTATTTGCCCCACCTTTTCCTTTTGAGGGAATATACCTTGACTGTTCCTGAACTATCTCTTTAATGGTAGCCCATTTTCAGTTACCATTTTTCATGCCAACCTTGACTCCAATTTATTTGGCCCAGATCTGTTCTTACCCTTGGCTTTTTTCCAGTTAATTTTTCTTACTCTGGATTTTTCATTATCCTTTTCCATAGTCATCTTAAACCTTATGATACAATGATCACTGTTCCCTAAATGTTTTCCCACTGACACTTGGGGCAGGATTTTATGGCCGTGTCGTGGTGGCAGTGGGGCTGGAAAATGTGGTGAGACATTCAAAGCTCCATTGACTTTGGCAGAACAGAAAGCTCCCACCAACTGGAGGGACTGTAAAATTCTGCCCTTGGTCTACTTGACCCACCTTATTCTCATTCCCAGATACCAGGTCTAGCAGTACCTCCTTTCTCATTGGACTAGAAACAGTCTGCGGTAGAAAATTTTCCTGAACACACTCTAGAAACTCTTGCCCCTCTCTGCCCTTAACACTACTATCCCAGTCTATGTTCGGAGGCTATTACATTAATTTTATCACATAGCAATTTGTGGGAGTTTGGGTTGTCCTGGACTACAAAAGTGAATACACTTCAAAAAGCTGATTGGAAAGCGTTTTCAGATGTGTGGGGTTTGTGAAAGACACAATATAATTTCAAGTTTTTCTTTCTTACTTGAAAATTGTAGTTGAGTTCCTATAGCCAGCATTGCCCTCCAGTTTGTATGTTTCAGGGGCCTCTTGCCTATGCAGAGCAGGACTGCTCACCCATTTACAGGCCCCCCTCAAAATCGCATTGGGTGGGCCTTGGGCATTAATGGGGTAACAAAAATACACCCCCCCACCCCCCCACCCTGATTTTTAATTTCTGGCCACCCAGTTTTCAGGTAATATGCAGATGGCTGGCAGTTGAAAAATGCTCAAGCTGTCTAGATCTGAAATATTTTGCTGTCTTTTCTATTTATTAGATATTGATCAACTTGTGTAATTCAGCATTTTCTCTGTGTTCACATTAAAAGTTAAACACTGAACTCACAGAAGCTAAACTGCACCCAGTTATGCATATTTCCTGTTATTATACTTTTCTGTTGGAAACAGTGTGAGCTGTTTTGGCTAATTGCTACAGTCACATTCAGCACAGTGTGAACATATAATCATTTCACTCTTGGTCAATTCTGCATACAATTATCTTGTAAGTAGTTTGGTTTTTATCCTCTTAAGTGACTCTTTTCCTCAGAAAAGCAATGTGCACAATTCCTTTATTAAACTGCACACAGTTGATGACTTCATAGTCATATTTAAAATAATATAGTGAGCAGCATTTTTAAATTCTACCAGTGTTTTCAAAATCTATGAATAGACTTCAAAAAGAACTGTCTCTTTATAAAAGTAGTTAGTTGATTTGAACCCTTGACTCTATTTATTCTTTTTGCCCTGCTTTGCTCTTTTAGTTCTGTTCTAATTTATCTTTATCAATCCTATACAAAAAAAGGCTTCTCTGATGTGGTCAGCTCAATTCTGTTGAAGCATCACATGCAACCTATCTTTTCTTTCAAGCTCTGCTTGCACTTTTTCTGCTTTTATCTAAAATAGTGTGTTATCCACTAGCCCCAGAGTCATTTGTGAACATTATACAAAGAGACAATTACAAGCATTTACTGACCCTGAATGTAATGAACTATGGGTGGAATTGTTCCAGGTTTGCACTAAGTACAGTTGCGGGTGTGTAAAATGACGTTTTACCCGCTGGCCACAATGGCAGCTTTTCATTCCGTGTCAGCCCAAACCTGACGCATTCCCGGGAAAAGCACCGTTTCCATGGTGGGTGGGTTCTCATTAGCTAGCCACGCCATCACCTTGCACACTTCATCATGATGGGCACCATATTTAAAGTCTAGTTGCGCGTACACCTCTCAATGCTCCCAGCCCACAACTGCTGCATGAAGACATGGCTGTGAAAGGCAAGAAGACTGCAGCCCCCAGGTTTAATGACGCATCTCTTGAGCACCTTTTGAACATTGTGGAGACCCCCTGTGATGTCCTCTTCCCCCCCTTTGGACATAGGATGGGCAGCTGCATCACCAATCCAGTATGGGAGGCGGTGGTCAGCGCCAATGCCCTGCAAAAGAGAACAGCCACCTAGTGCCACAACAGATGACTGGTCTCCTCCGTTCCACCAGGGTTAGTCACTCTTCTCATCACTCTCAACTCACACACCCACAAAATCATCACACATCCACAGGGATTTCACAACACAAGGGACAACACCACTAACTCTCACACACATCCTCACATCTCCATCAGGCTCATACCCTCTCGAGCTCGCGATGTCATCCTGTCCATGTCTCCGCTCACCACACAAACATTCCACACAGTGCCACGTGTCCTGCTCACACTCTCTCCATCTGTTTCCATGCAGGAGAAACCTGCTCATAATAGCAGGGGGATGTCCCAGACCATGGGTGGAGTGGCCCACATTAGGCCCCTCACTCACTTTGAGGAGTGTGCCATCGTGCTGACCGGTGAGGACGTGGACCCTGCCTGTGGTGACAGTGAGGTTGGCAGCGAACACCCATGTGAGGATCCCGCACCATATCATCCCTCTCTCAATGCAACTGTGAGCTCTCTCTCCTGCTTTTGACTCTGCTGCCATTCACTAATTCTCTCTACTTTGGTTCACAGGGAGCTCTGCCAAGTGACTGACACCCTCAGCCAGCCAGTCCCTCAGCTCCATCCAGGTCCTCACCTGCAGCCAAGATGACTCCTTCTCCATTGAAGAGCTGGAAATAAGCAGCCTGGAAGACCCATCACAGCGCTTACCCACACCCTCCACCAGCTCAGAGACACACACCTCGGTGGGACCTAGATCTAGAGCAGGCTCGGGTTCACAATCTGCTGGTCACCACACGGACACGTGTCCGCAGCAGGAGGAGGCAGGTTCAGCCGAGCTCCCCGGCACTTGGAGGACTGCTGGGCAAGAAGCATCTGTGAGGCCCGAGTCAGATGATAAGCCTCTGGATTCAGCCTTCCACTCACCCCGGAGCGTCAGCAGAAGGCGGGGGAACATCACGCAGAGCTGTTGGAAGCCCTCAGCAGAGCAGCATGCGAGTCAGAGGAGTGCATCTGCCTGGTCTCTGATGAAGTGGTGCCCACATGTGTGTGTACTGAGGTCTCCATGGGGAAATGGCAGATGCCATGGAGACCCTGGCCCAGCAGAATGCGGAGAAGCGCGCTGACCTGCACTCCATCACGGGAGCCATGGGTGAGTTCCTGTGAGATCCACACGCATGGACCCTTCCTGTATCGCACTCATCTCAATATCCTGAGCATTGCCCCCTGAGCCGACCTGCATTTCTACCCATCCATTGATCACACTCCCATGCAGGACCTGACCTTACACACCACAACTCCCGTTTCACTTTTGATTTGGGCAGCATGGTGCTAATTCGGTTTTACTTTTGCTCCCCCATCCTTTACCCTCCCCCAGTTACCCATTTCCTTTCCCCCAACAGAGTTGACCCCGCCAGCACCACTTTCCATCTCCCCTCTGTGACCTACCAGCCACAACCCTTTTCCTTCGGGGATGTCCTGGTGAACGGGCACATTCCCTTCCTTCCTGAAAATCCCACCCCCATTCACATTAACCTCCCTGACCTCTGCCTTCCCACCCTAGGGCCCATGTCTGCCTCCAAGTCCCCAGAAACCACCCTTGCCGTCTCTTCTATCGCTAACATTGAACCTTCACCCTCGCACCTTACCATCTCACTCTGCCCTCGGTCATTCTCACCATTTTCTCATACCACGCACACCCTCAGTTTGCTCCCCAGGAGGCAGTCATGGATGCATCAGGTCTCCCTCTTGCACGTTCACCTGGACATTCCCCCCTCCGGACCCTTCCCCCCTCCTGACCTCTTCCCCCACCCCCGAACCCCTTCAACCCCCTTTGTCCTCCCAACCCCCCACCTGGACTTCCCCCACACCACTTTGTCCTTCCCCACTCCTGACTCCTTCCTCCACCCTTACCTCTTCCTCCAGCCTCACTTCTTTCCCCAACCTTACTCCCTCCCCCTTCCTGACTCCTTCAGACACCTTTACTCCTTCCTCCACCCTTACTCCCCGCCCCTCTCTGCACACATTCCTCCCCCCGGACTGCCTCCCCTCTCTGCACTCCTTCCTCCCCCTAGACTCCCTTCCCCTCTCTACATTCCTTCCTCTCCTGGACTCCTTCCCTCCTCCGCACTCCCTCCCCCTCTGAACTCTTTCCCTTACACCTTCCACCCCCTTACACATACCTCCCCTGTTGCCATCTTCTCCTTTGTTACCCCCTCCTCCCCCCATATTCCCTCCCCCCAACTTCCCCCACTTCACCTTCATTCCACTCCAACCTCAACCCCCAACACCTTCATTCCCCCACTCCCAACCTCACCCTCCTGACATCTCTTCCCCTCCCAGTCGATCCTAGACCTTCCTCTCCCACCCCCTCGACCATCATCCATTGTGAGCATCAACAGTGACTTTCCCACCTTCAGTGAGCTGCTTCGCAGCAGAGCCATGTCCATGAGAATCCATCCAGCAGGCCATGGACGTTCCCCCAGTGGGCCGTTGCTGTTGGGCTCCAGCATCTTCTGCTCCTCGGATGTTCCTGATGTGAGCAAGGCCGTGGATGTCACAGTTGTCAAGACGTGTTTTACACCGGTGTGTTTTCCCGCTAACGTGGGCAGACGATCCAGCCGGGAAGTGTGTGTGTGTGTGTGTGTGTGTGTGTGTGGGGGGGGGGGGGGGGGGGGGGGGGGTGGTGGCGGTGGGGTGGTGGGGGTGGGGGTGGTGGAAAGGTGGGGTGGTGGGGGGTGGAATGTGTCTGGCGGGTTGACCTTATAATGATTTGCTGATGTATTGCAATCAGGTTCCTGATGTCTGTTGGTGGGGAATGCAGGTTGCCATTGGTGGACGGAATGGATGATCACAAACTGGTTTCACAATGTCGCCATACTGTCTGCTCACGCCACCAAACATGACCAACACCAGTGGGCACAGAAAATTCAGCCCTAAATCTGTAACAAAACACAGGACTGAGAACATCTTCCAAAGGAAGGATTCACCTTGTAGCTTCAGATTTGTTTGTCCTCCATTTATTAGTACAGTAGATTTACTGATTTTTTAATACATATTCATTAACCATATTGGTGCTGCAATATCCTGACAGGTTCAGCTGTCCCTGCTCTTTCTGTACCTTTCCCTTCCCTATCATACCAAACCAGTATCCCACACACCCTAGTCCTGAATCTGGGCCTCTCTCTCGTTTCTCTTTTATCTTCCCATATAATCTTTCAGCTCATCCATAAGATCCATCTCTCATCCCCTTCACCCTACTCAGGAGAAATTGCTGACCACCCAATTTCCCATCCTGCCTTTCTGGCCTGCATGCTAGGTTGTAAATATATCCTACTCCTTAGCTACAGTCCTCTTCCCTTTCAAAATTATTGTGATCTCCTAAAAAACACCAACAACCACACTATCCTTGCACACTTCCACCCCAACTCCAATTACTCTGGCCTCTTTCAGGTGATGTCATCTCTCAAATCCATGCCCTTCTTTCCCAGCGCTCCATGTTTGAATCTCGCCAATCAGGTTACAATACCAAAATAGTCCTAACCATCTTAACAAATGACAGCCTCTCTGACTGTGACAGTGGTGCACTATCCTTCTTTGCTCTCTTTAACCGCTCTGCAACCTGAGACACAATCAACCAGACTCCTCCTCCAATACCTTTCCATCACTTCCATCTCAGGGAACTAGTCTCACCTCATTCCACTCTTAGCAATCCGATCATGGCTATTGCAACTTGAACAATGGCTTCTGCTCCCACATATGCACATTGGAGTACCTCAAAGATCTGGTCTTGGCCCCCTCCACTTCTTCTTCTACATGCTACTCTTTGGCCACATTTTTCAGAACATGGGATCAGATTCCACATGTCAGCAGCCAACATTCAGCTCTATTTATCTACCATCTCTCGCAACCCTTCTACTCCCTCTGTGCTGTCTGAGTGTTTCTTCGACATTCACAATTTCCCCCATATCAAAACTGGGAAAACTGAAGCCATACTCTTTGACCTTTGCCACAAACTTTGTTTTTGCCATGATTCCATCCCTTGCCCTGGAAAAGACACTCCACATTTCCACATGATATTCAACTTCAAACCCTCTCAATCATAAAGAACATATAATTCTACCTTTAACACATTTCTCATCTTTGCCCATACCTTAGCCCAGCCTTTGCTGAAATTCTCAGCTGTGCTTTTGTCATCTCTGGATTCAATGATTCCTGCAATCTCCAGGCTGGTCTTACATCTACCACCTTCTGTAAACATCAACTCACCCAAAGGTTTGCTGGCCAGCATTTATTGCCCATCCCTAATTGCCCTTGAGAAGGTGGTGGAGAGCTGCCTTCTTGAACCGCTGCAGTCCATGTGGTGTAGGTACACCCACAGTGCTGTTAGGGAGGGAGTTCCAGGATTTTGACCCAGCGAGAGTGAAGGAACAGTGATATATTTGGGTGTGGATTTGGAAGATGCTGTCTAAGGAGCTTTGGTGAATTACTACATTGCATCTTATAGATGGTACACACTGCTGCTACTGTATGTCAGTGGTGGAGGGAGTGAATGTTTGTGGATGTGGTGCCAATCAAGCGGGCTGCTTTGTCCTGGATGGTGTTGAGCTTCTTGAGTGTTGTGGGAGCTGCACTCATCCAGGCAAGTGGGGAGTATTCCATCACATTCCTGAATTGTGCCTTGTAGATGGTGGACAGGGTTTGGGGAGGCAAGAGATGAGTTACTCACTGCAGGATTCCAAGCCTCTGACCTGCTCTTGTAGCCACAGTATTTATTTGGCTACTCCAGTTCAGTTTCTGGTTAATGGTAACCCTCAAGACATTGATAGAGGGGGGTTCAGTGATGGCAATGCCATTGAATGTCAAGGGGTGATGGTTAGATTCTCTCTTGTTGGAGATGGTCATTGTCTGGTACTTGTGTGGCATGAATGTTGCTTGCCACTTGTCAGCCCAAGCCTGGATATTGTCCAGGTCTTGCTACATTTGGACATGGACTGCTTCAGTATCTGAGGAGTCGCGAATGGTGCTGAACATTGTGCAATCATCAGTGAACATCCCCACCTCTGACCTTGTGATGGAAGGAAGGTCTTTGATGAAGCAGCTGAAGATGGTTGTGCCGAGGACACTACCCTGATGTCCTGCAGTGATGTACTGGAGCTGAGATGATTGGCTCCTGAGGCAGCATGTTCCAAACCCACGACCACTACCATCTAGAAGGACAAGGGCAGCAGACACATGGGAACACAACCACCTGGAAGTTCCCCTCCAAGCCACTCACCATCCTGACTTGCAAATATATCGCCGTTCCTTCACTGTCGCTGGGTCAAAATCCTGGAACTCCCTGTGGGTGTACCTACACCACGTGGGCTGCAATGATTAAAGAAGGCAGCTCACCACCATCTTCTCAAGGGCAATTAGCGTTGGGCAATAAACGCTGGCCTAGCCAGTGAATTCATCATCTCATAAATGAATATAAAAGCCCTCCAACAACCATAACCATCTTCCTTTGTAATAAAAGCAAAACACTGCAGATGCTGGAAATATGAACTAGAAACAAAAAATGCTGGAAAAACTCAGCAGGTCTGACAGCATCTGTAGAGAGAGAAACAGAATTAATATTTCGAGTCCAATATTTCTCTTCTTCAGAATTGAAGAGAGGAAGGAATATGATGTGTTTTATGTTGAAACAGGGGGTGGGAGGGTCAGGTGGAGCAATATGAAATTGCAGGGATAGGTTAGAATTCAACGGAGATTAAATGACAAAGGTGTCATGGTGGACAGTGGACACAAGACAACCCCTGAGCGAGACATAGATTGAGCGAGGAGTTGGGAATTTGGCTCAGGTGGGAATTAGGGGCAGAGGGGCAAAGAAGGGCTCCTTTTTCTATTTTTTCAGCCTCCAGTGGTTGGTGAATTTTCTTCCTCGTGCCCAAGTTCAGTGAGGGCAACTTTTTGTTACTTTATTTGTGTAAGTTATTAACTAATTGACTAATTAAATAAATAAGGTTGGACAGAGGTGGCAGGGCTGGTGGTTGTGTTGTGACTGTGGCATGTGGGAATCTGTGGAATGCACTGCAATCCCAGACAATCAGACCTGCAGAAAGTGTCTGCAGCTTAGGCAACTTTGGCTCCGAGTTGCTGAGCTGGTGTCTGAGTTGTAGACATTGTGGGGCACCAGGGAGGGGGAGGGTTACCTAGACACTTTGTTCCAGGAGGCAGTCACTCCCCTTAGGTTAGGCAGAACCTTAGTGCTGGTCAGTGTCAGGGGCAGGAGGATGTGACTGTGGGTCAGGCAGGTAAGGGGAATCAACATGTAGTGATGGAGGATCTTCAGCCCCTGATCTTGTTCAACAGGTATGAGGTGCTTGCTACCTGTGTGAATGAGGAGAAGGGCTACAGGTGGATGAGTGGACTGGACATTCAAGTGGGAGAGCGAAGAGGAATGTGGTAGCGATTAGAGACAAAATATTCAGGGGGACAGACACTGTTCTCTGTAGTTGAGAGAGTGAGTGCAGACGGCTGTGTTGCCTGCCCATTGTCAGGGTTCAGGACCCCTGCTCTGGGCTGGAGAGGAACATGCAGTGGGAGAGGGAGAATCCAGTGGTCATGGTCTATGTAGGTACCAAAGACATAGATAGGAGTAGAAAAAAGGTTCTGCATAGGGAGCATGAAAAATTAGGGGCTAAGTTAAGGATCAGAACCTCAGGGTAATAATCCCTATTACCTGAGCCAGGAGCAAATTGGTGTACAGTTCTAGTCCTATCTATGTCTTTGCTACCTACATGGACCATGACCACTGGATCCTCCCTCTCCCACTGCAAGTTCCCGTCAAATCCAGAGCAGGTGTCCTTAACCCTGACACTGTGCAGGCAACACAGCCATCTGCACTCACTCTCTTTGGTGTACACTAAATACGAACATAGGAACAGGATTGGGCCATTCAGCTCATTGAGCCTGCTCACATTCAATTAGATTATGGCTGATCGCCTACCTCAATACCACTCTCCCACACTATCTCCATACCTGTAATCCCACATGTCTGCTCCTGGCCTGCTGCAAAGTTTCAGTTGCAGTGGCAGACTTTTAGGGAGATATTTAATAACGCTCAGAAAAGATTTATCCCAGTTAGGAAGAAAGACTTTTTGAGAAGGTGCAACATCTGTGGCTAAACAAGGACATTAAGGACAGCATTAAATTGAAAGAAACACTACAAATCTGCAAAGATATGTGATGGGTCAGAGGATTGGACAGATTTGAAGACCCAGCAATGAATGATTAAAAAGATAGCAAAGAGGCATAATGCAGAGTGAGAGAGAACACTAACCAGTATTATAAAAACAGATAGTAAAAGTTTCTACAAGCATTTGAATAGGAAGAGAATAACTAAACAGGTGTTGGTTCTCTAAAGAGTGAGTCTGTGGAATTAACAATGGAAATCAACGAAATGGATAAGGAGTTGAACAGGTATTTTGTGTCTGTCTTCATGGTAGAGGACATAGAAAACTTCCCAAAGATTTTTGAAAATCAAGAGGTGATGGGGACGGCTGAACTTAATACAATCACTATCACCGGGGAAAGGATACCAAGAAAACTATTAGACCTAAAGGCTGTCAAGCCCTCAGGACCAGATGGCCTGCATCCTAGGGTCTTAAAAGAAGTGGTGGCACAGATAACAGATACATTTTTTACAACCTACCAAAATTCCTTAAGCACTGGAAAAGTTCCAGTGGTTTGGAAAATAGCCAGTATATTCAAGAAATGAGGGAAGCAGGAAGTAGGAAACTGTAGACTGGGTAGTTGAAGCATTGACAAGGAAGTATTCAATGAACGGCATGACACTAGGAAGTTCTGAGAAACAAAGGGACCTTGGCGTGTGTGTCCATAGATCTCTGAAGGCAGAGGGGCATGTTAGTGGGGTGGTGAAAAAGGCAAATGGGACACTTGCCTTTATCAATCGAGGCATAGATTACAAAAGTCGGGAGGTCATGTTGGGGTTGTATAGAACCTTGGTGAGGCCACAGCTGGAGTACTGTGTGCAGTTCTGGTCGCCACATTATAGGAAGGATGTGATTGCACTGGAAGGGGTGCAGGGGAGATTCACCAGGATGTTGCCTGGGATGAAACATTTAAATTATGAAGAGAGGTTGGATAGACTTGGATTGTTTTCGTTGGAGCAGAGAAGACTGAGGGGCGACCTGATCGAGGTGTACAAGATTATGAGGGCCATGGACAGAGTGGATAGGGAGCAGCTGTTCCCCTTAGTTGAAGGGTCAGTCACAAGGGGGCATAAGTTTAAGGTGAGGAGAGGGGGTTTAAGGGGGATGTGAGGAAAAACTTTTTACCCAGAGTGGGTGACGGTCTGGAATGCACTGTCTGGGAGGGTGGTGGAGGCAGGTTGCCTTTAAAAAGTACCTGGATGAGCACTTGGCACGTGATAACATTCAAGGCTATGGGCCAAGTGCTGGTAAGTGGGATTAAGTAGGTAGGTTAGGTGTTTCTCACATGTCGGTGCAGACTCAATGGGCCGAAGGGCCTGTTCTGCACTGTGATTCTGTGATTCTGAACATCTGTCACAAGGAAAGTGTGAGAATCCATTATTAAGGAGTTTATTTCAGAATGTTTTGGTAATCATGTTTCGAGGCAGAGCGAACATGGCTTTATGAAAGTGATATTGTATTTAACTAACTTGTTAGAGTTTTTTGATGAAGTAACATTCAAGGTGGATAAAGGGGCACCAGTGAATGTGGTGTACTTAGATTTCCAAAAGGCATTTGTTAAGGTACCACATCAAAGGTTACAACATAAGTGCACATGGTGTAAGGGGTAACATATTAGCACGAGTGATGGATTGGTTGGTTCACAGGTAGTAGAGAATAGGGATAAATGGTCCTTTTTTGGATTGGCAAGTCATATCTAGTCTTGCTTGAATTGTATAGAACCTTGTCTAGACTGCACCTGAGCCTGTATTTATAGGTCAGCAGGCGGGCATGATCAGCGGGCTTGGGATTAGCTGGGGAACAGACCAACTGTGATTGGCCTCCCCCGGCCACGATTTCACGCTAAAAAGCCCAGCGCTGCCGGGGTGGGGGTGGGAGGAGAGCAGGCGATGACATCAATGCTGGTGTGAACCAGCTCTGAGAAAAAGCTTCCTGAAGGGAGAGAGCTGCCTCAGGGAGCTGAAGACCTGAAAAATCAAAAAGAAGGTTTTCAGAAGCTGAAAGAAAGTGTCCATGCATCATAATAAATCACCTGAAAATTTAGCAACTAAACATGCTGTCCACAGAAATTTATTTATATTTTATTTCATCACGGAAACATCACCCTGCCCGTGGATGAGGTTTGATGAAAAATAAAAAGCCACTTGGCCGATTGGTCCATCCACCAACCATAAGGTTGGGCGGACAATGAAAAATTGCAGAGAATTGTGTCGTAATGGGCTTTACTGACCTCTTAATTGTCGGCGAGCACGCTTCCGATTTTTGTGCGCGTCCACTGACCAAAATATTGCCCCAGCGTGGGATGAGATGGGGACACTCACCCGACGTCATCTCGCACAATTTCACGCCAGATCGGGCTGGGTGCACACCCGCCCACCAGGCTGAAAATTCTGCCCCTGGTGTACTGAGTGCAGTCTTGGTCCCCTTACCTTAGGAAGGATTTTGTTGCCATAGAGGGAGTGCAGCGGAGATTCACCAGACTTGCTCCCGGGATGGTGGGACTGTGCTATGAAGAGAGATTGGAGAAACTGAGCCTGTATTCTCTAGAGTTTCGAGGAATGAGAGGTGATCTCATCAAAACCTACAAAATACTTAAAAGGACAGACAGGGTTGTTGCAGGTAAGATGTTTCCCCTGGTTGGGGAGTCTGGAACCAATTTCAAAATAAGGGGGAAACCACTTAGGACTGAGATGAGGAGAATTTTTTTTACTCAGAGGGTTGTGAACCTTTGGAATTCTCTATTCCAGAGGGCAGTGGAAGCTTAGTCACTGAGTTTGTTTGAAGCAGAGATTGATCAATTTCTAAATACTGATGACATAAAGGGATTTGGGGATAGTGTGGGGAAAAGACTTTGAAGTGGCTGATCAGCCATGATCATACTGAATGGCAAGGCAGGCTCGATGGGCTGAATGGCCTACTCCTGCTCCTATGTTCCTAAGTAAAGAGGGCAGGAGCTGAGTCACCCTGGCGGAACCAAAATTCAGTGTCAGTGATCAGGTTATTGCTATGTAAGTGCTGCTTGATAGCACTGTTGACAATCCTTTCCATCACTTTGCTGATGATTGAGAGTAAACGGCAGGTTCTGCTGACTAATCGCTCATGTCCTTGCGCACTTATATTGGCTCCAGTCCCTAAGCGCCTACAAATTAAAAACTCACTCTCATATTTAAATCCTTTCAGGGCCAAGCCCTTTATATTTCTGTAACTTCCTTCAGCCCTACAAAACCCCACTAAATCACCATTCCTCTCTTTAGCCTTTTCAGAACCTGCCCCCCCACCAGCACCACCCACCCCCCCACACACACCACATTTTGCCCACCATTGCTGGGTGTGTCTTTCGTCATCTAGGTCCCATCTTCTGGAATTCTCTCCCTATACACCCTATCTCTCCACATCTCTCTCCTCTTTTAATCATCTTAAAACCCACCTCTTTTAGTCACTCTTCTGAATATTTCCTTCTTTGATTTGATTTGGTAAGGTTCTGACCTCATATTCGTGCCATCTCCAAGAACACCTATTTCCACCTTCATAACATTGCTCGACTTTGCCCCTGTCTCAGCTCATCTGCTGTTGAAACCCTCATCCATGCCTTTGTTACCTCTATGCTCAACTATTCCAGTGCACTCTTGGCTGCTCTCCCATATTCTACCCTCAATAAACTTGAGGTAATTCAAAACTCCGCTGCCTATGTCATAACCAAGTCCCGCCCCCATCAGCCCTTGCACCAAGTCCTGCCCCCCATCAGCCCTTGCACCAAGTCCCACCCCCATCAGTCCTTGCACCAAGACCCGCCCCCTATCAGCCCTTGTACCAAGTCCCGCCCCCTATTAGCCCTTGCACCAAGTCCCGTCCCCTATCAGCCCTGTGCTCGTTGACCTACATTGACTCCCAATCTTGCAAAGTCTTGATTTTAAAACTCTCATCCGTATTTTCAAATTCTTCCATGGCCTTGCCTTCCCTATTTCTGGAATCTGCTCCAACCCACAACACTCCGTAATATCTGAGCTCCTCTCATTCTGGCCTCATGTGCATTTGCCATCATAATTTCTTCACTATTGGTGGCCATGCTTCAGCTGTTTGGGTCCCAAGCTTTGGAATTCCCTCACTATACCTCGTCAGCTCTCTCTGCCTCACTTTCCTTCCTCCTCTTTTACCAAGCTTTTGGTTATCTGATCAAGTATCTCCCATGTGGCTCGGTGTCATACTTTGTTTTTTAATGCTCCTGGTGAAGTGCATGGGGTTGTTTTATTATGTTAAAGGTGCTATTTAAATATAAGTTGTTGTTGTTATGCCAAGTTTCACTGATCATGCCTCTGTACAGAATCCAAGGATCTTTTTTACATTAAGGGTGTTATATACATGCTATAAAAGTTGTTGCTGTTAATAATGATTTCAGGCCTGAGCTAAGGATCTTACTCTAGCATAAAGCACATCAAAGCTTCTCATTATAATCACAATAGGTAGATTTAGCTCCCAAGAGGATAGTCACCAGGTAAATATTTCAAGGACTGCAGTGGCTCAAGAAGGCAGCTCACCATCACCTTCTCAAGGGCAGTTAGGGATGGGCAATGATTGCTGGCCTGGCCAGCGAAGCCCACATCTCATGGATGTAAATAAAAAGAAGAACCAACATTGGTTTATCTTCTTGTTGTACACTGGCACCAGGATTTTAAGGCAAATGATTTTATGTGCACCATTTAGGTCACTGATATCATGCTCCACTCCTCAATCAAGGAAGTCCTCAAGTGTTTTTGTAAGGAAGATGTGAACAGTTATGAGGGTCTCCACTTGGTGCTATATCCAGGATCAGGAACTCATTGTGTAGGAACCTGATTGCCAGCACACATTTTAGCATTCCAAGCTATGGCCCATCATTTCAATGCTATATTGGGGGTTAAATTGGTGTTGTAGGGTACTAGGTATACTTGAGAGTAGAAAGACCTTATGTTATTCTGAGTCACAGCTAACCCATCCTCATATGCATGTGCAACTGAAACTACTCAAATGTGCAGAGAAGGGTCGCAATGTGTGGCATATTGGTCTTCAGTGACTCACGAGGATTATTACGTTAGCTGGTTTCCTGCTAGCTAGAAAGCATTCTCAATTTTATATCTATGACAGATGGAGATCCTGTCCACTGCCCATTCTATTCAATAACTAATACTTGGAGCCCCTCTTCCCACTTAACACCTCCAAAGGAACAAGTTGGGCTCCTGCTCCCTTGTGAAATCCTGTTGCTTAAATCAACATGCAGGCTCTTGGCTTTTAAGTAGTTTGATGGTACCAATGGATCTTGTGTGGCCACTTTCCCACTCAAGAGCATCACATTTCTTAGCTTTAACCAAATATTGATAATCCTTTTGGAAAGGGAAGGGCCTATTTCCTATTTCAGATTTCAGCAACATTTCCCTGACTTGATCCAATATCTATTGGGCCAAATCCAAGTTAGGGTGACTGGCAACTAGTTTTACTTGGAAGTCACTTCACTTAGGGTAGGTTGGTATGTTTATCACAGCCTCAACTGACACACCCTGCAGGGTGTTCCATACAAGAGCATGAACACTGCAAACGGGTTTCTTGATGTTCACTGTACAATATACGTAGCTGGATTTCAAAGGTCAATGTAAATTACTTTTCAAAGATACAAAGGTCCTTAAAAGTTTAACAAATACTTTGAAAGTAGTGGTTGATGGCAATGGGCCATATGGAAATAATTCAGTTGTCCAGTTCTAGTGACCTCCGTCAGCATGAAACCTAGTCATAAATGTTAGTAGAGCAAGACAATTGAATTCTCAGCTTGAATGACTGAGGGTTTGTTGTTTTTTTTTATAATATTAAGTCTACAGTTGATTTTATTTAAAATGAATTTTTAACTTCACACAATAAATGTTGTAATGTTGATGAAAGGCTGAGGAAAATGGTGGGCAGTATTAAATGGAGGTGACAGTGGTCTCACCCACTGGCTGGTGCCGGTGAGAGCCTCAGGCACCTAACTGGACAACAGCGGCCCTTCACTGCGATTGAGTATCCCGGGGGAGTGGAAGTCCTGCTCACCGAGAAATGCTAGCTAATCATAAGTCAGCAGCTCTATTGAACAGCAGCGCCACCGGGGAGGCAATGGCTGCTGCTGGCACAACACCATCCGAGGCCTGTTTTGTCGCTGGATTCCAAGCTAGAGGTGAGTGACGGCGGGAGGGGTTTCACAGGGTGGGGGCCTCAATGGATGGGGGTTGGCACCAAGAGTAGGGGAATGGTTCTCATAGAGGCCACCTGTCCCACCCTCCCAAAGTCAGGACCCTCGATGAGGGACTCAGTGCCTTTGAACCAGAGACCACGGCAGGAGCCTGTAAACAACTTTGCCCACTGCTGGGTTAATAGCAGTGGCAGTGAGATGAATCTCGTGAGTGGGTATTAATTTTATTTATTTGTTCATGAGATGTGGTCATCACTGGCTGATCCAGCATTTATTGCCCACACCTAGTTGCCCTTAAGAAGGTGGTGGTGAGCTGCCTTCTTGAGCCACTGCAGTCCCTGTGGTGTAGGTACACCCACAGTGCTGTTAGGAAGGGAGTTCCAGAATTTTGACCCAGCAACAATGAAGGAACGGTGATATATTTCCAAGTCAGGATGGTGAGTGACTTGGAGGGAAACTTCCAGGTGGTGGTGTTCCCATCTATCTGCTGCCCTTGTCCTTCTGGGAGTTAGAGGTTGTGAGCTTGGAAGGTGCTGTCTAAGGAGCCTTGGTGAATTCCTGCACTGCATCTTGTAGATGGTACACACTGCTGCCACTGTGTGTCGGTGGTGGAGGGAGTGAATACTTAAGGTATTAGTCCATTTAAAGACCTCAATTGGCAGAGGGTGGGAAAACGATCAGTCGGCCTTCCTGTCACAGTCTTCATTGGGATGGAGCTGGTAAGACCGTGGGGTCCTCACCTGCCATGTTCCCGCCTGGTTAAATGCCACCAATGCCATTGGGGAGGGCATTATGTTCCACCCAATGCAAATGCACAAAATAAAATAACTGATACCATTGTAAAACTATTTTACACTTATTTTGATTGAAGTAAATATCAGTAAGACTTACACTTATCACATTGAAACATCTCAAAGTTTTTTTTTTAATTACTTTGGAGGAGCAGTGACTGTTACTATGTAGATTAGCAGGGAAGTTATTTAGGCCCAACAATGTACCACAAAAGCACTGGGGGTGTCGATCCACAAATGCCTGAGCCACTCCTAAGTGGACAGTCTTTATATGTGAGCCTGGACAATAATCACAGAATTGTTACTGCGCAGAAGGAGACCATTCAGCCCACCGGCTGTCCGAATGAGTAATTTACTTAGTGCCATTCTCCCGCCTTCACCCTGTAACCCTGCACATTGTTCCTCGTCAGATAACAGTCTAATTCCTTTTTTGAATGCCACAATAGAACCTGCTTCCACCACAGTCTCAGGCTATGCATTCCAGACCTTAACCACTCACTGCTTGAAAACATTTTTGCTCATATCGCTTTTGCTTCTTTTGCAAATTACTTCACATAATCATGTGGGTTATTCAACTCTGGAGTCCAGTTCTATATTTACCTAAACTCTAAGCCCACTGGCTTTCTGTCAGAGGTCATGAGACTGTGATCAAAAACTGTCGCTGTTGGGTCGATTGAAGCAAAAAAGATTGTAGCTTTGTAATCAGTCAATGTTTCTGATTTTTATAACAGAGAAAACATGAGCTTCGCAGTGTCATTTCACTCTGTTTCAGTTCCTTTTCTGATCAGCGACTGTATTGGCAGGTATAAAGCCACTGTGCTCCTACCTATGCTTAACACACAATGGCCTGAATTTCACACTTGGCGTATGCACCAAGTCATCGGGAGTGGAAGCGGGTGTGGAATCCGCTCCCGGCCGTGGTCACATTGCAAAAGTGATTTCACGCTGGATGACCAATTAAGGACTGCCCAGCATGAAACATGTCTTCTCAATGGCCGGGATTTTCCGGCCCCATTGTGGGTGGGACCCACCGTGGGTGAGGCAGCGCCACAGCCAGGAGTCCATCGACTTGCGGCGGGACCGGAAGATCGCAGTGGTGGGTGGGTGTGGAAAATTGCGCCCAGTGGTTGGGAAGGGCCGGGTGGGAGCCTGTCTGGCGCTGGGTCCAATAGCGTCCCAGTGGGTGCTTTATAACCAGCAGAGGCAGTTCCCTGATGGCTGCCAGGGGAGAACCTTTGGAGTCTGTCCAGGAAACCATTTCATTCGAACAATGGCCTCACCGGTTGCTGGAGATTTCAGGTGGGAGAGCAAGTTGGGTGGGCTCCTGGCCCCTCGGTTTCTCAAACAAGTGCCTCATGGTCCTTGTGGAGGAGGTTGGTGTCAGGCGGGACACTCTAGTACCCAGGGATGGTAGGAGGAGGCCACCACACCTGAGCAAAAAAGACTGGGAGGAGGTGGAAGCCTAGGTCAGCAGCCATGACATTGTGCGACACACATGGGTTCAGTGCCGCAAAAGATTCAATGATCTGCTGCGCTCAGCAAGGGCGAGGACCGAGTTGGCATGAATCTGTGTGGAGAAGTGTTGAGGGCTGGCCCTCCCTCATTTGGATCTCAGGGGTGTTAGGGTCTGAGTGCCACTTATCACTTATAGTTTAAGGTTTTTGTGGTTTATAGTTTGTATATTCTGTAGTAATGAGGATTAGGAAAGAAGGGCCCTAGAGTAAATGATCTAAAAGGTTCAATTTAAAGGGATAAGTCATGGCAGGAGAGCTCAAAGTTCTCCATGTGGGAAACCGGGAACATTTCCAGTGCCTGGGAACAGCATGTGTGCAGGAAGTGTGCCCAGCTGCAGCTCCTGGAAGCTCGGGTTTCAGAGCTGGAACGGCAGCTGGGGACACTGTGGAGCATCCGCGAGTCTGAGAGCATCATGGATAGCACGTTTAGAGAGATGGTCACACCACAGATGAAGGGACTTGAGGAAGGAAGGGAATGGGTGACCACCAGGCAGTCCAAGAGAAACAGGCAGGTAGTTCAGGAGTCCCCTGGGGTCCCGCTCGCAAATCGGTATTCCATTTTGGAGGCTGATGAGGGTGCTGGTTCCTCCAGGGAGTGCGGACAGAGCCAAGCTTCTGATGCCACAAGCAGCCTGTCTGTACAGGAGGGAAGGAAGAGAGGAAGAGCAATAGTAAGAGGGGATTCTATAGTCAGGGGAACAGATAGGCGCTACTGTGACTCCAGGATGGTATGTAGCCTCCCTGGTGCGAGGGTCTGGGATGTCACTGAATGGCTGCAGGGCACCTCGAAAGGGGAGGGTGATAAGGCAGAGGTCATGGTACATGTTGGTACCAATGACAAAGGTAGAAAGAAGGATGAGGTCTTGCATCAAGAATTCAGGGAGTTAGGCAATAGACTAAAAAGCAAGACCTCTCGGGTTGTAATCTCTGGATTACTCCCAGTGCCACGTGATAGCGAGCTCACAAATAGGAGAATAGCGCAGATGAAGATGTGGCTCAAGAGTTGGTGCAGGAGGGAGGGTTTTAAATTCTTGGATCACTGGGACCATTTCTGGGGAAGGTGAGACCTGTACAAGCAGGACGGTCTACATCTGAGCCAGAGTGGGACTAACATCCTTACGGGCGGGTTTGCTAATGCTGTTGGGAGGAGTTTAAAATAACTTGGCAGGGGGAGGGGACACAGAATGTTAGCAGAATAGGGACACATCATAATACAGTAAAACAATCAAGTCAGAGGGAGTACAGCTGCATTAAGTTTCAAGGGAGTAAGGCAAGGCTGGATGGCCTCTACTTTAATGCCAGGAGTATTACAAATAAAACGGATGAGTTAAGGTTGAGGATTGACACGTGGAATTGTGATATAGTAGCCATCACTGAGACGTGGTTGAGGGAAGGGCAGGATTGGCAGCTCAACATTCTGGGATATAGAATCTGCAGGCGAGAGAGGGGAGGGGATAAAAGAGGAGGAGGCGTTGCACTATTAGTTAATGAGCCAGTTACTGCAGTAAGGAGAGATGATATCTTGGAGGGGGTATTGAATGAAGCTTTGTGGGTAGAGCTTAGGAATAAAAAAGGGGCAGCCACATTATTAGGTATTTAATATAGGCCCCCAATTAGTCAGTGGGAAATTGAGGAGCAAATATGTGCACAATTTGCAGAGGTGTGTAAAAACAATAACAATAGGGTAATTATATTAGGTGATTTCAACTTTCCCAACATTAATTGGGATAGACATAGTGTTAAGGGCTTGGATGGAATGGATTTCTTGAAATGTGTACAATAGAACTTTTTAGGTCAATATGTAGAGGGTCCAACAAGGGACGGCGCATTGCTGGATCTAATTCTGGGGAATGAAGCCGGACAGGTAGATGAGGTGGTGGGGGAGCATTTTAGCGATAGTGACCACAACATGGTACAGTTTAAGTTTGTTATGGACAAAGAAATAGACAAGTTGCAAAAAACTGTTTTGGATTGGGGGAGAGTGGATTTTAGTAAAATAAGGCAGGATCTGGCCAAGGTAGACTGGGAACAGCTACTTCTGGGGAAATCTACAGAAGAGCAGTGGCGGGGGGGTGGGGGTGGTGTTCAAAAATATAAAGGGGAGGGTACAGGCTCACCATGTTCCCTCTAGGGTGATAGGAAGGAGTAACAAGCCCAGAGAACCATGGATGACCAGGAATATTCAGGATATGATGAGAAGGAAAAGAGAGGCTTCTGCCAGGTACAAGGGGAGCAAATCAGCGGAGGCATTAGTGGAAAACAGAAAGTGCAGGGTGGAGCTTAAGAAAGCAATTTGGAGAGCAAAAAGGGGATATGAGAAAGCTCAGGCTGGTAAAAGTAGGGAAAATCCCAAAATATTCTAAAAGTATATCAATGGGAAGAGGATAACCAGGGAAAGAGTAGGGCCCATTAGGGACCAAGGGGGCAATCTATGGGTGGAGCCAGAGGACATCGGTAGAGTGTTGAACGAATACTTCACATCCACCTTCACCCAAGAGAGTGAAGATGAAGGTATGGAACTCAGGGAGAGAGACTGCAAGGTTCTTGAGCAAATTGATATAGGGAGTGACAAGGTATTGGAGGTTTTTAAAAGTGGATAAATCTCCAGGCCCAGATGATTTGTGTCCCAGATTGCTGAGGGAGGCAAGGGAGGAGATCATAGGGGCTCTGACCCAAATTTTTAATTCCTCTCTGGCCACGGGGGAGGTGCCAGAGGACTGGAGAACAGCTAATGTGGTTCCGCTATTTAAGAAGGGCTATTGAGATAAGCCAGCAAACTACAGGCCAATGATTCTCACATCACAGATCACAGAATCACAGTGCAGAAGAGGCACTTCGGCCCATCGAGTTGGCACCGACACGTGAGAAACACCTGACCTACCTACCTAATCCCATTTACCAACACATGGCCCATAGCCTTGAATGTTATGATGTGCCAAATGCACATCCAAGTACTTTTTAAAGGATGTGAGGCAACCCGCCTCCACCACCCTCCCAGGCTGCGTATTCCAGACCATCACCACCCTCTGGTTAAAAAAGTTTTTCCTCACATCCCCCCTAAACCTCCTGCCTCTCACTTTGATCTTATGCCCCCTTATGACTGACCCTTCAACTAAGGGGAACAGCTGTTCCCTGTCCACCCTGTCCATGCCCCTCATAATCTTGTACGCCTCAATCAGGTCACTCCTCAGTCTTCTCTGCTCCAACGAAAACAACCCAAGTCTATCCAACCTCTTTTCATAACTTAAGTGTTTCATTCCAGGAAACATCCTGGTGAATCTCCTCTGCTCCCCCTCAAGTGCAATCACATCCTTCCTATAATGTGGCGAGTAATCCTACCCCACACATAGTCATCTATGTCGTTTATATAAATGACAAATAATAGGGGACCCAGCACAGATCCCTGTGGTACATCACTGGACACTGGCTTCCACTCACTAAAGCATCCTTCTGTTGTCACTCTCTGCCTCCTATAACTAAGACAATTTTGAATCCACCTTATCAAATTACCCTGTATCCCATGTGCATTTGCCTTCTTTATAAGTCTCCCATGTGGGACCTTGTCAAAGGTTTTGCTGAAATCCATATAAACTACATCAACTACACTACCCTCATCTACACAGCTGGTCACCTCCTCAAAAAATTCAATCAAATTTGTTAGGCATGACCTCCCTCTGACAAAGCCAAGCTGACTATCCCTCATCAAACCTTGCCTCTCCAAGTGGAAATGGATTCTCTCCTTCAGAATTTTCTCCCATAGTTTCCCTACCACTGACGTGAGACTCACTTGCCTGTCATTCCCTGGCTTATCCCTACAACCCTTCTTAAATAGTGGAACCACATTAACCGTTCTCCAGTTCTCTGGCACCACCCCCGTGGCCAGAGAGGAGTTAAAAATTTGGATCAGAGCCTCTGCGATCTCTTCCCTTGCCTCCCTCAGCAGTCTGGGACACAAATCATCTGGACCTGGAGATTTGTCCACTTTTAAGCCTGCCAACACCTCCAATACCTTGTCACTCACTATATCAATTTGTTTAAGAACCTCACAGCCTCTCTCCCTGAATTCGATACCTTCATCCTCATTCTCTTGGGTGAAGTCAGATGTGAAGTTTTCATTCAACAATCTAGCGATGTCCTCTGGTTCCAACCATAGATTGCCCCCTTGGTCCCTTATGGGCCCTACTCTTTCTCTGGTTATCCTCTTCCCATTGATATACTTATAGAATATCTTGGGATTTTCCCTACTTTTACCAGCCAGAGCTTTCTCATATCTCCTCTTTGTTCTCCTAATTGCTTTCTTAAGCTCCACCCTGCACTGTCTGTACTCCACTAATACCTCTGCTGATTTGCTTCCCTTGTACCTGCTAAAAGTCTCTCTTTTCCTTCTCATCGTGACCTGAATATCTCTGCTTATCCATGGTTCTCTGGGCTTACTCCTTCCTATCACCCTAGAGAGAACATGTTGAGCCTGTACCCTCAGCATTTCCTTTTTGAACGCCCCCCACTGTTCCTCTGTAGAGTTTCCCACAAGTAGCTGTTCCCAGTCTACCTTGGCCAGATCCTGCCTTATTTTACTAAAATCCACTCTCCCCCAATCAAAAATTTTTTTTGCAACTTGTCTATTTCTTTGTCCATAACAAACTTAAACTGTACCATGTTGTGGTCGCTATCACTAAAATGCTCCCCCACCACCACCTCAGCCACCTGTCCGGCTTCATTCCCCAGAATTAGGTCCAGCAATGCACCGTCCCTTGTTGGACCCTCTACATATTGACCTGAAAAGTTTTCCTGTACACATTGCAAGAAATCCACTCCATCCAAGCCCTTAATACTATGTCTATCCCAATTAATGTTGGGAAAGTTGAAATCACCTAATATAATCACCCTATTGTTATTCTTTTTATATACCTCCACAAATTGTGCACATATTTGCTCCTCAATTTCCCACTAACTATCTGGAGTTCTATAATAAACACCAAATAACGTAGTTGCCCCTTTTTTTATTTATAAGCTCTAACCAAATAGCTTCATTCGATACCCCCTCCAAGATATCATCTCTCCTTACTGCAGTAAAAGACTCCTTAACTAATAATGCAATGCCTCCTCCTCTTTTACCCCCTCCCCTCTCTTGCCTGAAGATTCTATATCCTGGAATGTTGAGCTGCCAATCCTGCCCTTCCCTCAACCACGTCTCAGTGATGGCTACTATATCACAATTCCACATGTCAATCCTCATCCTTAACTCATCTGTTTTACCTGTAATATTCTTGGCATTAAAGTAGAGGCCATCCAGCCTTGCCTTATTCCCTTGAAGCTTATTGCAGCTGTACTCCCTCTGACTTGATTGTTTTACTGTATTATGATGTGTCCCTATTCCTCTAACATTCTGTGTCCCCTCCCCCTGCCGAATTATTTTAAACTCCTCCCAACAGCATTAGCAAACCCATCGGCAAGAATGTTAGTCCCACTCTGGCTCAGATGTAGACCATCCCACTTGTACAGGTCCCACCTTCCCCAGAAATGGTCCCAGTGATCCAGGAATCTAAGACCATCCCTCCTGCACCAATTCTTAATCCACATATTCATCTGTGCTATTCTTCTATTTGTGAGCTTGCTAGCACGTGGCACTGGGAGTAATCCAGAGATTACAACCCAAGAGGTCTTGCTTTTTAGTCTACTGCCTAACTCCCTGAATCCTTGATGCAAGACCTCATCCCTCTTTCTACCTATGTCACTGGTACCAACATGTACCATGACCTCTGCCTTATCACCCTCCCCCTTCAGGATGCCCTGCAGCCATTCAGTGACATCCCAGACCCTCGCACCAGGGAGGCAACACACCATCCTGGAGTCACAGTAGTGCCTATCTGTTCCCCTGACTATAGAATCCCCTCTTACTATTGCTCTTCCTCTCTTCCTCCCCTCCTGTACAGACAGGCTGCTTATGGCGCCAGAAGCTTGGCTCTGTCCGCACTCCCTGGAGGAACGAGCGCCCTCATCAGCCTCCAAAGTGGAATACTGATTTGCGAGCGGGACCCCAGGGGACTCCTGAACTACTGCCCATTTCTTTTGGACTGCCTGGTGGTCACCCATCCCCTTCCTTCCTCAAGTCCCTTCATCTGCAGTGTGACCATCTCGCTAAACATGCTATCCACAATGCTCTCAGATTCGCTGATACTCCATGGTGTCCTCAGCTCTGAAACCTGGGCTTCCAGGAGCTGCAGCTGGGCACACTTCCTGCGCACATGATCGTCCCGGGCACTGGAAATGTCCTCAGCTTCCCACATGGAGCACAAGGAGCACACCACGGTTTTGAGTACTCCAGCCATGATTTATCCCTTTAAATTAAACCTTTTAAGTCAATTACTCTAGGGCCCTTCTTTCCTGATCCTCGTGACTGCAGAATATACAAACTATAAACCACAAAAAGACCTTAAACTATAAGCGATTAAAGTAGTAAATACCTTACGCACTACTTCCCAGTGATTCCTTTCCCTTGTATCCTCTATTGCTACAGCACACTCTGAAGTTTTAAGAAGTTGGATAGCAAGGAAAAAATGCAAAGAGCACCTTGTCCCCTATGCACCGAATTCCCTCTTTGCACCAAATTCCGAATACCCACTCTGGCTGTGCCCCACTCAGGATGTGCTCGCTCTCCTGTTCATGTGCAAGTCGTAGGGAAACTATTGCAGAAAATTCTGAAGGAGAGAATCCATTTCCACTTGGAGAGGCAAGGTTTGATGAGGGATAGTCAGCATGGCTTTGTCAGAGGGAGGTCATGCCTAACAACTTTGATTGAATTTTTTGAGGAGGTGACCAGCTGTGTAGATGAGGGTAGTGTAGACGATGTAGTTTATATGGATTTCAGCAAAGCCTTTGACAAGGTCCCAGTGGGAGACTTATAAAAAAGGCAAATGCACATGGGATACAGGGTAATTTGATAAGGCAGATTCAAAATTGGCTTAGTTGTTGGAGACAGAGAGTGATGACAGAAGGCTGGTTTAGTGACTGGAAGCCAGTGTCCAGTGGCGTACCACAGGGATCTGTGCTGGGTCCCCTATTATTCATCATTTATATAAACAACATAGATGACTATGTGGGGGGTAGGATTAGTAAGTTTGTGGATGACACAAAGTTTGGCCGGGTGGTCAACAGTGAAGTCGAGTGTCTTGGGCTACTGGAAGATAAAGACGGGATGGACAAATGGGCAGATAAGTGGCAGATGGAATTTAATCCTGAAAAGTGTGAGGTGATACACTTTGGAAGGAGTAATTTGGCAAGGAAATATTCAATGAACGGCATGACACTAGGAAGTTCTGAGGAACAAAGAGACCTTGGCGTGTGTGTCCATCGATCTCTGAAGGCAGAGGGGCATGTTAGTAGGGTGGTGAAAAAGGCATGTGGGACACGTCTTTATCATCTGAGGCATAGATTACAAAAGTAGGGTGGTCATGTTGGAGCTGTATAGAACCTTGGTGAGGCCACAGCTGGAGTACTGTGTGCAGTTCTGGTTGCCACATTATAGGAAGGATGTGATTGCACTGGAGGGGGTGCAGAGGAGATTCACCAGGATGTTGCCTGGGATGAAACATATAAGTTATGAAGAGAAGTTGGATAGACTTGGGTTGTTTTTGTTGGAGCAGAGAAGACTGAGGGGCGACCTGATCGAGGTGTACAAGATTATGAGGGGCATGGACAGGGTGGATAGGGAGCTGCTGTTCCCCATAGCTGAAGGGTCAGTCATGAGGGGACACAAGTTCAAGGTGAGGGGTAGGAGGTTTAGGGGGGAATGTGTAGGAAAACTTTTTTACCCAGAGTGGGTGACGGTCTGGAATGCACTGCCTGGGAGGGTGGTGGAGGCGGGTTGCCTCACATCCTTTAAAAAGTACCTGGATGAGAACTTGGCACATCATAACATTCAAGGCTATGGGCCAAGTGTTGGTAAATGGGATTAGGTAGGTAGGTCAAGTGTTTCTCACGTGTCAGTGCAGACTCGATGGGCCGAAGGGCCTCTTCTGCACTGTGTGATTCTGTGATTCTGTCACTGACACTGGTGCCGGACAAGGGAGTGAGCCCTGGCTGCTTGGCCTGAGTGACTTGCGGGTTGAGGGCCACAACTCCTATGTGCCCTGCAAGATGTCCTGGGGTGGGGGGGGTTGGGGGAAGGTGGTGGGGGTCAGAGGGGGGGGCGGGGAGCTGCCAGGCTGCAATGGCGATGCAGATAGAGATTGGACCAATCAATGCTCCTCTGTCATTTCAGAACAGAAGCTGTAACACCAACGAAAGAACTAGGCCCCCCAAAGCTCCTCATTCTGATGAGGTACGATAGGGATGCTTTGGAGCTGGAGAGCTGCCACCCACCTCAGTCAGCTGGTTGTGGAGGGACTGGGGTTTCTGACAAAAGTAAGAGTGCAGTGCACAGAGGTGAGAGTGTCGGATTGTACAAACATTTTTGTGTAGTCTCATCATTAATGGGAGCCTCAAACCTGGAGTCCCCATTGATCATTGAAAGACGATGGCACCATGATGCAGATCCCCATTGTCTCACCAGGGTGCCTGGCATGCACAGTGGCAGTGTGACGACTTAAACTAATGACATGTCCTTGTTCCCCCTAGAATCACCAGCTCAGCCACTAATGCAGGACCCCAAAGAGCCACCCTTGATGCCAGAGGACCACTGGGCTTTGGATGCACCTGAGTCAAACCCGCTCTCTGCTCCAAGCACCAGCACAGATACCTGCACCTCGATGGGCATTAGATCGTCGACTAGAATGTTGATGCGCATTGGTGAGGGCACTTCACACTTGCTTGAGGAGCAGGTGAAGGCAGAGAGTGCCCAGGGTGCCAGCAGTTGCTGGACTGCTGGAGACCAGAATGATGCTGATTTGAAGGCAGATGATGAGCCCCTGGAGTCGTCCATTAGGTGGCAGATGCCGAATGCCCAGTGGAGATCCATGAGGGTATGTTTACAATGGTCTCTGTTGTGGAGGAGTCCATGTGGAGTGTCAGCACTGCGTTGACCTTCCACCAAGCGCACTGCCTCCTCCATGGGGACAGTAGTGACTCTCATGGAGAGACAGCTCCAGGGATAGGATCAGGGGTTCCTGGGGTTGCGCTCGGATCTGCAAGCCCTCACACAGCCAATGACCTCAAGTGGTCAGTGCCAGTGTGGGAGATGGATGAGGCACCTGGGTGTCCGTCCATCATTGGCAAACTGGGATGCCCAGAGCGACCTCGCATTGGCATGTGAGCTGCCTGTCATTCTGCAGGCTCCTCTCAGGGCGCTCTGGGTGACGGCAGCAGCTCCTCCGCCCCTCTGCCAGTGACTGTGGCATCTGATGAGGCTGCACTGACTGGGGAGATGCCAGCCATGGCACTGGCCGCTCCCTCCCAGGCAGGTCCAGCACAGGCTCCACTGGCCAGAGGATGACTGCCAAGGGCACACCTATATCTCATGCTGGATATGAGTGGCTCCAATTTTTATTGCACAGGCACTGGGTGGACTTTGAGTTCAAAGGAAAGGGTCATTTCAAACATTCGGGATGGAGGCAGCACCCCTGGTATGAGGTGGAAGCAGATCTTTGGCAGCCTAGCTGAAGGACCATTGGATGAAGACGTCCCTGATGTCCCTGCCACCCTGAACGATCCAGAAATCTGCCTCCACATACTCACCGTGCTCCTCACCAGGCTCCTCTTCTGCCTTGCCACTGGGTTCATCATCTGTGGCCTGTGGAGCTGCCTCAAATCCTCTTCCTCCAGTAGGTGCCCCTTGCCAGTGCCAGATTATGGAGCATGCAGCATGCAACCACTATCAGTGACACCCTCTTTGGGGGGTATTGGAGTGCTTCCTCTGAATGGTCCAGGCATTGGAAGTGCATCTTCAGAAGACCCATAGTCCTCTCTGTCACTGCCCTTGTGGAGTCATGACTCCTATTACAACGCTGCTCTGCATCTGTTCTTGGGTGGTGGAGAGGCGTCAGAAACCACCTTTTCAGCGGATAGCCCTTGTCACCCAGCAGCCATCCATCTAGTTGAGCTGGAGCAGTGAACAGCCTCGGCACCTGGGAGTGTCTCAGGATGAATGCATCATGGGAGCTGCCAGGATACCTTGCACAGATTTGCAGAATCTGTGCCTTGTGGTCACACACTATTTGCACGTTCATCAAGTGGAATCCCTTCCTGTTAATGAAGGCACCCAGCTGACTCACTGGTGCCTTGATGGCCACATGTGTGCAGTCGATTGCATCCTGGATGCGGGGGAACCCTCTGGTTCCCTCAGCCTGGCTGGCCCCATCCATACAGTAATGAATAAGTGTCATTACCCACCTGAACACAGCATCAGTCACCAGCTGTGGACAAAGATATCCCACAGACCCCTGGAAAGAGCCAGAGGCATAGATGTTGAGGGCCACTGTGACCTTCAGAGCCACTGGCATTGGCTGTCCACCCACACAATTGGGAGTTGACCTCAGGCCCAATCATCTGACAAATCGAGGTCACAGTCTCCCCGGAGAGACGGAGCCTCCTTCAGCACTGCAACTCAGACATATTGAAGTAGCTGCATCGCTGACTGTAAACCCTGGCAGCAGGATAGTGGCATCTTCTGTGACCCCTTCCACCTTGGACAGCCTGCTGGCCCTGCCCCCCTTGTGTCTCCGCCTCTCCTCCTCTGGAAGCTGCATTGGGACACCTGGCCTCCTCTCCCTTCTACCCCTTTCTTCCTCCCCAGAGGAGGTGCCACTAGCGGAGACCACAATCCCCATTACCAGGCTACAGAAGGCTGTCTGGTGCCTGGAAGGGTCCACATGGTCAAAACTTTCCAGGGGCCTTGGAGACACCAATGAGTCCTGAAATGAAGCCTTGAAATGCTCAGAAGCCCAGGACAGAGATAAAGCTGTCAAGTTCAAATAAGCAACCAGCAGCAAGCTATCTCCTAAACTCCTCACTACTCACAATGGCAATGCTGCAGACCCTTTTTATCCCACCCTTGGATGAGGTTTTGTTAAAAGTGGACTGCCCACCTGCCTGTTTTCCCCATATGATGAGCACGCAATTGCACGGGCAATGTAAAATCGGGATCAATTGCCTTTTTAATGGCCTTAAGTGGCTCTGACACCTGCTTGCACCCGCCAACCTGAAGGTTGCTTACGTGCAAGATGACGTCGGGACACTTGCCCGATGTCATCTTGTGCTATTTCATGTCTATTTGGGTTGTGCACGTGCCTGCCGTGAGATGTAAAATTCTGGCCAATGGATAAATTTGCTTAAAGGGTATCTCACTTTTTTTACACCAGTGGGGTTGGTGAGTCAATAGACAATTTGAACTTTGCCTTGCAACATAAACCCTTCTGAAATATTGGTCCAGATCTTCCGATTTCTGGATCGTTGGAGACTGGACGTAAAAACCAAGATGTGCGTTGGGAGCCTGTGGAAGTTCTGACGCACTGATCTCTGCAGGAATTGCCCAGGAAATTTCAATTTCCAATGGGTTAACCCTAACCCTAACCCTCACCCTAACCCAATTCCCCTGCTCTCCAGTACCCTCCACAAAAGTTATCAAATCTGAGTTAGGGTCGGAGACTTCGGACAGTTCAGATAGTTACCCAGGAAATGTTCAACAGAAAAATCTTAGTCGAACCCCTGGGTAACTACCGAACCAAGCCCCCACAACTCCCCGACCTGACACCTCGACCAGCCCCCAACTTAATCTGACTACCCCTCATGACCATGCTAACTCCGCATCATGCAGCTGCTCCCTGACGTGATCTGATTAGCTCCTGACCTGACTACCCCTCCTGACCCAACCTGAGACATCGACCCATCTACCACCTCACCCACCTGCCAACCTACCTGCCTACCACCTCACCCACCTACTCACCTGCCAACCTACCTGTCTACACCTCACCAACCTGCCAATCTACCCACCTTGATGTCAGACCTTTCCTTCATTGTCACTGAGTCAAAATCCTGGAACTCCCTCCCTAACAGCACTGTGGGTGTGCCTAAACCACATGGACTGCAGCAGTTCAAGAAGGCAGCTCTCCGTTACCTTATCAAGAGCAATTAGGGATGGGCAATAAATGCTGGCCTAGCCAGTGAAGCCCACATCCCATGAATGAATAAAAAAAAAGCTGCCAGGAAAGTGAGTGCACACATGGAGGAAGCTCTTGTTGTGGTCATAAAGCAAGTAGATGTTGAAGGAGTGGAAGACTTCCCTGTTGATGAATCTAACTGGCTGGTTGCTGGGTGTGTTGATAGCCACATGGGTGCACCTGGGGGAAATCAAGTGATGGGGGTGAAACCCACTGCCCCCTGTGCCTGTAAGGCAGTGCCATCATCAAATGAATGTGCTGTCTAGCTCTAACAAAGAGGGCATCATTGACCAGTGAGATGCAGTGTTGAGCCATTTGCAAGATTCCACTAAGCTCTGCAGCTGATTGATGTAAGAAGGTAGAAGTGAAGGAGTTCAAGGCCACTGATGGCCACTCGCAGAGCTGCAAAGTGCCAGGTCTTTGGTGATGAGGGAATAGATGTCTGTGACCACCTGCCTGAAGAGTTGCAGCTTCATACACCATCGGGTCACGACCATCTCCAAGTTGCTTCGTCTTCGGTGGTAAATCCAGTTTTGACATTATGGACTCCATTATCTTCCTGCCCTTCTCTCCTCCCAGTGCACTCCAGATTCCCCTTCTTGTGTAGTGTGTTACCTCTCATTGCCACGGGATCCAAAATCTGACAGTTGTGCCCTAATGCCAACTGCAGCCTTACCACAGGCGGCCATCCTATTGTGATTGGCAATATTGCCTCCTGCTTTTCTGCCCCACAATGCTGTGGCAGTGACAATTCTGTTCTATGCCCAAATGTTGAGTGCCCACTCACTCTGCCTGCTGCACAGCACCAACGGCACCTGTTTACCAAGTGCCGAGTCCCACTTTGCTCTGCCAACCCTCTCATTGTGCCCTGTGGCAGCCTTGACTGGGTCCCCACTATGCCTCCCTTCAACTGTTCAGAAACTGCCAGCTTCTGAAATCCGTGCACTCCTTTAAACTTTACACTTACCCCTTTTAATGTGTATGTTTTGAAAGAGCATTTAATAAATTTAGACTTGATCTAATTTAGTAGAGCACAGCTTAATTAGTGGGACCAAAATTACCCATTCAAACTGATTTTGTTTGACAGAGTTAACCATCAGGCAAAGACTCAGACACCGAATTAATGAATAATATCAAAGTTTATTGATTATAAACAAAATAAAACAACAATATACATGTCAATCAAAGATTATCAATCAATTTACTCAATGAATTATAAACTTATCAATTAACTAATAAGAGGAAACAAATGTAAAGTATACTCATCACCGAAACCCTACAGATTCACACTTTCAAATGGATGGCGAGTCCAGAAGAAGCAGGCAACAACCTCAACCCTCCGCACAGACAAGCATTCACATCTATCTCCAAAGAACCACTGCACTTTCCTGGGATCTATACTGACAGGAATTTTCCACTGCAATTGGCACTGTACTACAATCACCATCTCTGCACACTGACTGGAATCTCACCTCTTTCCCAAAGATCTAGGCTGGTCTCCCTTCACTTGGTGTACACAATACGATCATTCCCATAACTCTCTTTTATACCTAAAAATTGTTGTCACATCACCTTAGCCCCATTGCCATCCAGCCAATCTTCTATCCACACTAATACGTTATCCCCTACACCAGGAGCTTTTATTTTCTGCAATAACCTTTGATGTGGCATCTTATCAATTGTCTTCTGGAAATCCAAGTATAGCACGTCTACAAACTCCCCTTTATCCACAGTGCATGCTACTTCTTCAAAGAGCTCTAATAAATTGGGTAAACATGATTTCCTGTAGTAATCCGAAGTGTAATATACCTTTAAGATGAATGTTGGAATGGAAAATCACATGATCTTGGTATCCAATAGCAGAGTAGTGTGGGCTACCTCTGTAGCTAGTAGTCTTGAGTTAGAATCTGAAGTGTAAAGACAGAGTTCTGAGTTGTAAGCACACAAGTGTAGCTGCTGAGTTCCTTTTGTAAATTAGCAGAATGTGTTTCTTCTAAGAATGATTTACCGATCTTCTCTGTCAATGGTACCAACTCAAACACCCCCAAACAAGCGTGCAATCCGGATCCTTAAGTCCCAACAAACCAGGGTACAGGATCCAACAAACTGGCAACGAGGGTAAACAAGCAAAAAAAAAGCTCGAGAAAAAGCAAGAAAGAACGAAGGAAATCAAGAGAATCGAAATTGGGCTGTACCTCGCACGGTAGTTGTAAGGAAAGAAAAATTTCCTTCCTGATCATCAAAGCAATCCCCTCAGAGTATGCAGCAATTTGGAAGAGTGGAGCCTTTCGATCCAACCTCGACCGACTGGTTTCATTATGCTGAAGCCTCACGTTCTTCTTCCAGGTGAATGACATTGCTGGGGAGGAGAAGAAGCAGGCAATCCTTCTGTCCCCATGCAAGAGTGAGACTTACAGATTAATTCAAAATTTGTTGGCACCCAGTGCCCCAGACTTGAAAAGTTTTGATGACTTAATGAACCTCATAAAGAATCACTACCAGCCCAAGCTGTCAGTGACGATGCAACGGTTCAAATTTAACTGAAGGAATAGAGCCGCAGAGGAGACAGTTGCTTGTTATGTAGCAAATCTGAAACAATTAACTAAATATTGCAAGTTTGGTACATCTATCAACGATAGGCTTAGAGATCGTTTGGTGTGTGGTATAAATGAAGATGCGATTCAGAAGAGATTACTGTCTGAAACAAATCTGGATTTTCAGAAGGCATTGGAACTTGCTCTGGCAGTGGAAGGTGCAGCACGAGACTCGAGAGCCACACAGGGAGTGTGAAATGGAGCCGTCCTCCACATTGAGCTGGAAGCCTCAGCCAAAAAGAACCCAAAAGTGCAAAGCTTTACTCAGGAGCAGGAAGCAGCCATCACTCGCACACAAATTAAGAGAGATAACTTAGCAACAAAAACATGGCATCATACTAACAGAGGTGGAAGCACACAACCTTGTAATGAATCACAGTTTAAAAAAATCAAATGTTTTTACTGCCATTGGACACCTCATGAGAAATTACAAATATAGAATCAGGCAGACTGTCAAACAAAAGCAAAAACCCAATGAGATCTATAGCGTTGAGAAACCTAAAGTAATAGATTCAGATATTTATTTGTTATACAATTTAAAGGTAGAAAGAACAGAACCTATCTTTTTTTTTCATTCATTCATGAGATGTGGGCTTCGCTGGCTGGGCCAGCATTTATTGCCCATCCCTAATTGCCTTTGAGAAGGTGCTGGTTAGCTGCCTTCTTGAACCGCTGCAGTCCATGTGGTGCAAGTACACCCACAGTGTTGTTAGGGAGGGAGTTCCAAGATTTTGACCCAGCCACAGTGAAGGAACAGTGATATATATCCAAGTCAGGATGGTGAGTGACTTGGAGGGGATCTTGCAGGTGGTGGTGTTCCCATGTATCTGCTGCCCTTGTCCTTCTAGGTGGCAGTGGTTGTGGGGTTTGGAAGGTGCTGTCTAAAGAGCCTTGGTGAATTCCTGCAGTGCATCTTGTTGATGGTACACACTGCTGCTACTGTGCATCGATGGCGGAGGGAGTGAATGTTTATGGATGTGGTCCCAATCAAGCCAGCTGCTTTGTCCTGGATGGTGTCCAGCTTCTTCAGTGTTGTAGGAGCTGCACTCATCCAGGCAAGTGGGGACTTTTCCATCACACTCCTGACTTGTGCCCTGTAAATGGTGGACAGGCTTTGGGGAGTCAGGAGGTGAGTTACTCATTGCACGATTCCTAGCCTCTGACCTGCTTTTGTAGCCACAATATTTATATGGCTAGTCCAGTTCAGTTCCTGGTCAATGGTAATCTCCAGGATGTTGATAGTGGGGGATTCAATGATGGTAATGCCATTGAACATCAAATTCTCTCTTGTTAGGGATGGTTATTTCTGACACTTGTGTGGCACGAATGTTACTTGCTACTTGTCAGCTCAAGCCTGGATATTGTTCAGGTCTTACTGCATTTGGACATGGACTGCTTCAGTATCTGAGGAGTTGCGAATGGTGCTGAACATTGCGCAATCATCAGTGAACATCCCCACTTCTGACCTTATGATGGAAGGAAGGTGTTTGATGAGCAGCTGAAGATGGTTGGGCCTAGGACACTACCCTGAGGAACTCCTGCGGTGATGTCCTGGAGCTGAGATGATTGACCTCCAACAACACAACCATCTTCCTTTGTGCTAGGTATGACTCCAACCAGCGAAGAGTTTTCCCCCGATTCGCATTGACTCCAGTTTTGCTAGGGCTTCTTGATGCCACACTCAGTCAAATACGGCCTTGATGTCACACCTCACCTCTTTTGTTTAGCTCTTTTGTCCATGTTTGAACCAAGGCTGTAATGAGGTCAGGAGCTGAGTAGAGTGCGTTTGAAAAAAGAAAAGTGCACATTCCAAGCAAAAGAGGTAACTTACCCAGGTCACAAGGTAGATTCACAAGGCCAACATCCAGTTAGAGAGGCACCAGCACCAAAGAATACATCCCAGCTCAAATCATTCTTGGGGATGATCTGTTACTACGGACTCTTCTTGCTTAATTTGCCAACAGAACTGGCACTGCTGCATTACTTGCTCAAGAAAAACCAGCGATGGTCTTGGCAAACACCACAGGAAGAAACTTTCACAAAAGTGAAACAGTTATTACAATTATCTACCCTACTAGTACATTTTGACCCAAAGAAAGAGTTGGTGTTGATATGTGACGCATCTACCTATGGAGTGGGAGCAGTGCTCTTCCATTGAATGGACAATCTATAAGAACAGCCTATAGGATATTTATTGAGAACACTCAATACTGCAGCAAAGGGATACTCACAGATAGAAATAGAAGGCCTGTCCATCATCTTTGGTGTTAAGCAATTTCACCAGTATGTACACGGTTGTCATTTTACTGTCATATTGGGCCACAAGCCCTTGCTGGGATTGTTCAGTGAAGACAAGGCTATACCACCTATACAATAATACAAACATGGGCATTGATCTTGGCAGTGTATGAGTATACTTTCAATCATGGACCCAGAAATCAAATTGCAAACACGGATGCACATAGTCATTTGGCCATGCAAGTAAGCGATGAGGATGTTCCAATTCCTCAAGATTTCATTTTATTATTGAACTTCCTGGATTCATCACCGATATGTGCCAGACAGATTAGAGATTGGACAAGTTGAGACCGAATTTTTAACCAAAGTGAGAGATTAAGTTCTTCATGGTTGGTCACAAGAACAAGAACCTGATGAAATGAAACCATATTTCCAGAGAGGATACGAAATAACCAGCCAGGAAGGTATCTTATTGTGGGGAGTACAAGTGATTGTTCCTCCAATAGGACGAAAGCCTTTGTTATCTGAAATTCTCAGTGCACATCCCGGAATTTCCCGAATGGTGAGGCCACAGCTGGAGTACTGTGCGCAGTTCTGGTCGCCACATTATAGGAAGGATGTGATTGCACTGGAGGAGGTGCAGAGGAGATTCACCAGGATGTTTCCTGGGATGAAACATTGAAGTTATGAAGAGAGGTTGGATAGACATGGGTTGTTTTCGTTGGAGCAGAGAAGACTGAGGGGTGACCTGATCGAGGTGTACAAGACTATGAGGGGCATGGACAGGGTGGATAGGGAGCAGCTGTTCTCCATAGTCGAAGGGTCAGTCACTAGGGGACATAAGTTCAAGGTGAGGGGCAGGAGGTTTAGGGGGGATGTGAGGAAAATCTTTTTTACCCAGAGGGTGGTGACGGTCTGGAATGCGCTGCCTGGGAGGGTGGTGGAGGCGGGTTGCCTCACATCCTTTAAAAAGCACCTGGATGAGCACTTGGCACATCATAACATTCAAGGCTATGGGCCAAGTGTTGGTAAATGGATTAGGTAGGTAGGTCAGGTGTTTCTCACATGTTGGTGTAGACTCGATGGGCCAAAGGGCCTCTTCTACACTGTGATTCATAACATTCTGTGAAGGCCATAGCATGCAGCTATGTATGGTGGCCTGGGATGGATGGGGAAATCGAAACTTAGTGAGAAGCTGTATGCAGTGTCAACAAGTACAAAAGTTACCTCCAACAGCTCCGTTACACCCCTGGGAGTGTGACCTTTCATGGGGACAATGTTTCTATTTATCGTCGATGCTCACACAAAATGGATGGACATATATGAAGTGAGCTAATCGACATCTTCTGCTACAATTGACAAGCTGCGTCAAAGTTTCACAATCAATGGACTACCTGAAGTGGTCGTATCAGACAATGGGAAAAATGATCCCCCTGTCGGAGGGGAACTACGGGAACGGGCATGAGCAGGTGTGCCTTCGATCGGTGCCCTCAATCAGGTGCGTGCCGCCATTTTAAGTGGGTGGACCCAGCATGACGTCAGCCAGGAAGCGCTGTGCGGTTTGGTGGGGGGGAATGCTGTGGGGTGCAGTTCCCTCAGCCGGGAATGCGCTCTTTTGCACGGTTTATCAGCCTCAACGGTTTTACTCATGTAAAAACTTCACCACACCGCCCTTCTTCAAATGGACTAGCCGAGAGAGAGGTTCAGACGTTCAAATCTGATATGAAGAAATTGCCTGGAGATTCTATAGAGACTAAATTAGCATGTTTCATTTTCCATTATAGAACCACCTCTCATACAACAACAGGTGTCACACCAGTGGAATTGTTGAAGAAGCACCATCTCCAATCAAGACTGAGCCTAATTATGCCAAACTTATGGGGGAAGATGGAAAGAAGTCAGGGAAGTCAGAAAACTGGACATGACTGTCACAGCCGTGACAGGACATTTAATGTAGGGGAGAAGGTACATGTGAAGAATTTAGAGATAAACCAACATGGCTGTTTGGAGAAGTAAATACAGTAACTGGACCTCTTTCCTACCAGGTGAAAGTGGAAATTTGAGTCATACGGAGACGTGTGAATCACATAAGTGGAGAAACAAACCACCCAGGAATGATTCCACCAGTGTTCGTGACTGAATCAACATCTCCTGTTGAAAGAACTCAACTGAGTACATATGTGTCTGAAGGGTTGACTGTACCTGAAAGAGTCGAGGAAACAGATTTGCGGGTACCTACTGAAGAACCAGATGCTCAGACTGCTCTAGTGAGGGAGGTTCAGATAAAACATCAGAAGCTGTAGAGCTGAGACATTCTACATGCATAAGGAAACCCCCAAAAAGACTGACTTTGTAAATTCCTTACCTGTGTGAAAATTTGATATTTTGAGAAAAATTGTAAAATATATTTCTGACTAAAGGGGGAGGGATGTAGTAATCTTATGTGTATTATACCTTTAAAATGAATGTTATAATGGAAGATCACATGACCTTGATGCCCAATAGCAGAGTAGTGTGGGCTACCTCTGTAGAGCAGTCTTGAATTAAGGTCTGAGCTATGAAGACAGAGTTTTGAAATATAAGCACAGGTGTAGCTGCTGCATTCCTTTCCTAAATAAACAGAATGTGTTTCTTCTAAGAATGATTTACTCATCTTCTCTCTCTATGGTACCAACTCGGTCACCCTGAAACAAGTGTGCAATCTGGACCCTCAAATCCCAACCAACCAGAGTATAGGGTCCAACATACCCTTCCACAAAGCCAGGTTGACTCTTCCTGATTACCTTGAGTTTTTCTAAGTGCCCAGTTATAACCTCCTTAATGATTGGTTCTAACACCTTTCCCATGACAGACATCAAGCTAACTGACCTATAGTTTCCTGTTTTCTGCCTCCCTCCCTTCTTGAATAGAGGAGTTATATTTGCCACTTTCCAATCTGATGAAACCTTTCCAGAATCTAGGGAATTTTGGAAAATTAACACCAACACATCAACTACATCATGAGCCACCTCTTTTAAGACCCAAAGATGAAATCCATCGGGACCCGGAGACTTGTCAGCCCACAGCTCCATCAGTTTGCTCAGTACCTCTTCCCTAGTGATTGTAATTTCACCAAGTTCCCCTCTCCCCTCCACCTCCTGATTTACAGCTATTACTGGAATGTTTTTTGTATCCTCAGTTGTGAAGACAGAAGCAAAATATTTGTTCATTTCATCTGTCATTTCCTTATTATCTACTATGAACTCCCCATTCTCACTCTCCAGAGGACCAATACACATTAACATCCCTTTGTCCTTTTGTCCACGAAATCTTTGTCAATCTCTCCTTAGCCGCCACCTATCGCTGGCCTTCTATCCAGCTCCACTCCCCTGAAACAGTATAAATTTCTTCACATTTTTACTGCTCTTTTGCTCTGAAGAGGAGTCATATGGACTCCGTTTCGAGAAACGTTAGCTGTTTTCCTCTCCGCAGATGCTGTCAGACCTGCTGAGTTTTTCCAGGTATTTTTGTTTTTGTTTCAGATTTCCAGCATCCGCAGTATTTTGCTTTTATTTAACCAAATCTAATGTAACCCGTTCTCTGGTTGGTTCCAGAATGTGCTTCTCTAAGAAACTACCTCAAAAGCATTCTAAGAACTCCTCATCCAGGCTACAACTGCCAATCTGATTTTTCCAGTTTATAAGTAGATTAAAGATACACATGATTATTGCAGTGCCTTTATCACAAGCACCCAATATTTCTTCTTGTATACATTGTCCTACATTGTGATTACTGTTAGGGGGCCTGTAGACCACTCCCACTAGTGACTTCTTTCCCCTACTATTCCCCATCATCACCCAAGTCGATTTTCTATATTAATTCATGGGTTGTGGGCTTCGCTGGCTGGGCCAACTTTTATTGTCCATCCTTAGCTGCTCTTGAGAAAGTGGTGGTGAGCTGCCTTTTTGAACCGCTGTAGTCCATGTGGTGTAGGTACACCCACAGTGCTGTTGGGGAGGGAGTTCTAGGATTTTGACCCAGTGACAGTGAAACAACGGTGATATATTTCGAAGTTAGAATGGTGAGTGACTTGGTGAGGGGAGCTTCCAGGTGGTGGTGTTCCCATCTATCTGCTGCCCTTGTCCTTCTAGATAGCAGTTGTCGTGTGTTTGGAAGGTGCTGTCAAAGGAGCCTTGGTGAATTCCTGCAGTGCTTCTTGTAGATGGTACACACTGCTGTTACTGTGCATTGGTGGTGAGGGAGTGAATGTTTGTGGATGTGGTGCCAATCAAATGGGCTGCTTTGTTCTGGACAGTGTCAAGATTCTTACGTGTTGTTGGAGCTGCACTCAACCAGGCAAGTGGGGAGTATTCCATCACACTCCTGACTTGTGCCTTGTAGTTGGCAGACAGGCTTTGGGGAGTCAGGAGGTGAGTTACTATTTGTACGATTCCTAGCCTCTGACCTGCTCTTGTAGCCACAGTATTTATATGGCTAGTCCAGATCAGCTTCTGGTCAATTATAACCCCCAGGATGTTGATAGTGGGGGATTCAGTGGTGGTATTGCCATTGAACATCTCTTGTTGGAGATGTTCATTGCCTGACACTTGTGTGGCTTGAATGTTAATTACCACTTGTCAGCCCAAGCCTGGATATTGTCCAAATCTTGCTGCATTTGGACATGGACTGCTTCAGTTTCTGAGGAGTCGCGAATAGTGCTGAACATTGTGCAATCATCAGCTAACATCCCCACTTCTGACCTTATGATGGAAGGAAGGTCATTGATGAAACAGCTGAAGATGGTTAGGCTGAGGACACTACCCTGAGGAACTCCTGCAGTGATGTCCTGGGGCTGAGATAATTGACATCCAACAACCACAACCATCTTCTTTTGTGCGAGGTATGACTCCAACCAGTGGAGAATTTTCCATCTGATTCCCATTGACTCCAGTTTTGCTAGGGGTCCTTGATGCCACCCTCGGTCAAATGCGGCCTTGATGTCAAGGACAGTTACTCTCACCTCACCTCGGGAGTTCAACTCTTTTGACCATGTTTGAACTAAGGCTGTAATGAGGTCAGGAGATGAGTGGCCCTGGCGGAAACTAACCTGGGCATCAGTGAGCACATTATTGCTAAGCAAGTGCCACTTGATAGCACTGCTGATGACCCCTTCCATTACTTTACTGATGATCAAGAGTAGACTGATAGGGCAGTGATTGGCCAGGTTGGATTTGTCCTGCTTTTTGTGTACAGGACATACCTGGGCAATTTTCCACAGAACTGCGTAGATGCCAGTGTTGTAACTGTACTGGAACAGCTTGGCTAGGGGCGCGGCAAGTTCTGGAGCACAAGTCTTCAGTACTATTGCTGGAATATTGTCAGGGCCCATACCCTTTGCAGTATCCAGTGATTTCATCCGCCACCATTCATAACTGGATATGGACAGACTGCAGAGCTTAGACCTGATCAGTGCAAAACATCAGGCTGAAGCATTTACTCCAAGTCCTCATCAAAGAGTTGGTTTACACTGACAATGCTGCACGAGCATCCCATACCAAGTAACACCTTCAGTGGCAAATGGACAAACTCTGTTTGGTTTGACCAACAGCATCAGGAAGACAAATGTCATGGGCCAGGATGTTTCCATACTGCCATCTATCAGCATTGACGCTATAGGTTGTTGATAGCTTCACAGATCCATGCTCCACAATCACCAGCAACATTTCACTTGATGCTGAAATCAACACACAAATTGCAAAAGCTGCAGTTGCTATGTCCAAGCTGAGTAAGAGAGAATGGAACAGCATCCTGACTGAGAACACAAAATTGCGAGTCTACCAAGCCTCTAGCCTTACCGCATCCCTCTACAGTGGTGAGACCTGGACGACATATGCTAGGCAGGAGAAAAGGCTGAACAGCTTCCATCTTTGCTGTCTCAGATGCACATTCAGCATCTCTTGGCCAGATAAGGTCACCAACTCAGATGTCCTGGAGTGTGTTAATTCATCAGCTTACACTCATTGCTGAGCCAGCTACATCTGCCCTGGGTTGACCATGTTCATCAGATGGAGGACGTCCATATACCCAAAGGCCATCTGTCTGGCAAACTGGCCAGTGGGTCACCTCCTGGGCATCCATTCCTCTGCTATAAGGATAGCTGCAAGTGAGAATGAAGAAGGTGGACATTGGCACTGACAACGGCTGTGACCTCTGGAAGCTGACTGTTTGGAAGGACATTGTAACAGGTGAGCAGAAACAAAAAGCTCAGCTGGCTGAGAAGAACCCAGAGAAAACAGAGGCCAGCGAATTGTGCCACTTCTGCAGCAAATGCAGCAGAGACTGTCCTTCCAGAATGGAGCTCCTGAGCTATAACAGATGATACTTAATACAAAGTTGACCACTATGGTGCAAACCATTGTCTCAGGAGCTGGAAGACTGCCAATGATATAGTTACAATCCCAGCCGAGGTTACCCCTGGACAAGCCTGATCCCAGAGTGGAACCCAGCTTGATAGATCCGAACTTTTATTTGTTCGTTTAGATATGTGGAGAGTGGCTACTGAACAGAGTCACAGGAGTCAGCTAATGAACTTATAACAAAAGAATAAAACATTTATTCAACAAGAAAAGATGAACTATATTACAATACTCCTTCACTCACAACTATACCTTTACAGATGTATACAGATTTGTAAGGATAACACAAGTTACAAAAACTAACTTATACTCTAATGTACACAGTAAGTACATAGTCCATGTAAATCTATGGCACCCTGTGGCCAGACACACTACACTCTGAAATAAAGTGACAGATTCTATGGATCTCTCCTCAACTCCCTCCAGATGCTTGTCACATTGTGAGCCAACCAGTCTCACTGAATTTCATCCTTCACATGAGGGATTCCAGTCTCCACTCTCCAAGACCTCACTTTGGAATCTTCTCCCAAACCGACACTTTCCCTCAGATGCCTTTTGCAAGGGCTCAACTCCAGGGTTTCAAACTCTCCTTCTGATGTTCCTCTTCCCTGGGTCACCACATGCATTCAAGCTGCCTTCCACACACTCTGTCTCTCTGACTCAGCCGTCAATAATATGCCATTGCTTCACATGCCCATAGCAAAGAGTTACAAACCTTCAGTTGTCTCTTTGGACCTTCTTGCCTCTTGTCAGCTGTTCTTGCTTTAAATCTGCTTTCTGCAGCTTTTGTCTCTTTAAATCTGAACCTTGGAGACTTTCTCTCTGCCCCCCACTCTTAACTTCACTTAACTGGACCTTTTCTCAGGTTCTTGTCCTTCCTTTGACTAGAAAGTCTTCTTTGGACTCCCCACTCTTCTGCTCCCCAGGATTTTTGGGGTTTTCCTTTAGCTTTGGACTGTCTATCTGTCCCCTTTGCTCCAGTATCTCCTGGCAGCAACTTTCAGAACCAACTGAACTCAAACAGCTTCCAAAACAACTGCTGTTTCTCATCTTCTGTGTGTGTGCCTGAGGGAGAGACCTGCATCTCTGAGCCCCTGTTGCTAGGCAACAATCCAATCCTTCCACCCTTTTATGTTTACTTTCTCTTTAGGCGTTGTAAAACTCCTCATTAGAAGTGCGAGCACCTTTTTAAAGTGAAACTTAAACTCCATTTGATCTTTCTTAATACACAGATACAGAAATACAAATCAAACTTAAACTATAAAGATAAAACTCATTCCTAACACCCACAAATACAAATATAACTTACTTAAACTATCTCTATTTCCTAACAATATCTAGGTGATTTCTGTCTGAAACATCGATACAATCAATTTATAATACAAGTCAATGAACCATGTTTTTTGAAAAATTGCCATTTATTTGGCAGTGTTTGTTAACTCAAACTACACACGTGGAGGAATACTTCACAAGCTACTGTGGAACATTTTTATGCCAAGAAAGAAGACTGTTTAACTGCTAATTAAGCAAGATGCAAAATAAGCGTCAATTAACAGTTGGGTTCTCGATCTTGATAACTCCCCCATCCCCTGCTCTGCACTACATCTATTTATTCTCAGCTCCCCTGAAAACACCAGCTCCTGCTGGGATAAAACTCTACAGTTATCAGCAACCTCCAGTTCCTCACCCAAGTGACGAGTCTTAATGTGTGACTTCAGACAGCAAATGTTGTCCTGTTTATAAGCGGACAATATGATTATAGGAAAATCAGGATATACAGCTAGTTTTTTTTTCCAGTTGATTTCAACTTATTAATGTAATATTATTAGGCATGTGACATTTAAATTTGCAGAAACTTTCATTACGTTTTTGTGTGTATACTGGGGGTGTGGGGCAGGCAGCTTGTGGATTACACATTTGTTCCAAAGGTAGCAGGATTCCTTTGTTGTCAACAGCCCATTAACTCTCAGTCACTGTCAGAGAAACTATTAGTGCAACCCATTAACATTCTCAGACAAAAAAATAAATGCTTGAGAGGGGAAAAATCCTATAAAACATCTTCTACAATTAACAGCTGTTTCATAAACTTGCCCTAAAATTATCTAACTGGCCATGACAATTGATTTGAGTGTACATATCTATCCAGGTCCTAAATGAGTTACTTTACTTTTTAGCTTCAGTCCTAAACAGACTTAAGGTGTAAGGTTAGCATGAATTAATCAAAAGTTGTATTATTATATCCCATCATAAGTAGCTTTATGTAACTAATTCAAGGCAACATATTCCTAAGTTCTTATCTCAAAAGTGAGTCTCCAGGAGATTGGAATTGTTTTGGTCCTATCCTTCATCCAGGATGAAGAGCCTGTCTCTCTCCCATCGCTTCACTCATTATTGAGTATCGTTCGGAGCAGCGGTAAGATATTTTCTACTGGAATCTAAGGAAACAGAAATTATTAAACTACTTTAGGTAGCATAAGAAAATGTTGCTTTAAATAAAGAGAAGATATTCTATAGGTAAGCATGAAATCTTTTCATCCAGCCTTGCAGGAAGACCAGTTAACTCTTTAGTGGAACACAGAATGGCCATAAATTAACTATTTAGTGGTCGCTCTCCTTAAACCTATTTGCCACTCCAATTGTCTCTCCTCCTTCAAGATAACATTTTACTACATTAAAGATGAAATATAAATATGAGTTGTTATTGTGGAGCTGGTATTAGTTTGATCCCTTTTCCTCTCCCTATACCAAACTCCCTTCCCTCTTCCCAAATTCTGCAGGTGCTGGCAGTGCTTTGCTACTTTGCCCAAGTTGTGTGATGCAATAGTGAGTGCCAGTTAATGACTGTGGAGGGGCATCATGGTAAGACCAATGACCTGATGTCTGCATATATATGCAACATAAAAACCCTATCTCAGGTGCCTACTGGATAGAAACCAAGAATGGATCCCCCTGATTTTTGACATCTTTAATTTAGGCACAGTGAGAAAAATTTGAGCAATCACATTACCATTTCAGCTAAGGCTAGCCAACTCAGCACAAACCAAGCTTTAATCCAGAGATGGCTAGTTCATTAACAGAACATATAGTATATTCACTCAGCATCATGTCATCAAGAGCAAAGGCCACCTAAAAATTAGGTGAAGTCATGGGGATTCTTACTATTGTTGGCAATTTTCTCAATTGTGAAGCTGCTGAAAAGGTTTATTGTACACCTGAACATTGGTTCAGTAACTTCAGTAGAAAAAAAGGGGAAAAAAGTTTTGCATTTATCTCATGCCTTTTATGACCCTAGGACAGGCTAAAGCTTTTAAGACCTAAGAATGTTTTTGAAGTGTCGTCACTTTACTATTGTAGGAAATGTGGTAACCAATTTACACACAGCAAAATCTCACAACAGCAATGAGATACTTTTTTTTCTTTTTTAGTTATTTGTTCACATGATGTGGGCTTCGTTGGCTGGGCCAGCATTTATTGCCCATCTCTAATTGCCCTTGAGAAGGTGGTGGTGAGCTCCCTTCTTGAACCGCTGCAGTCCATATGGTATAGGTACACCCACAGTGCTGTTAGGAAGGGAGTTCCAGGATTTTGACCCAGCGGCAGTGAAGGAACAGCGATATATTTCCAAGTCAGGATGGTGAGTGGTTTGGAGGGGAACTTTCAGGTGGTGGTATTCCCATGTGTCTGCTGCCCTTATCCTTCCAGATGGTGGAGGTTGTGGGTTTGGAAGGTGCTGCCGAAGAAGCCTTAGTGAGTTGCTGAACAGATAATCTGTTTTAGTAGGTTGCATGAAGGTGGCAGCTGTATACTGAATGCAGTGAGACCAAGTGCTTAAATCCAGGAATTTGACATGTTTTAAGGGTTGATAGCTTTGTAAAATCTAGTCAAGCTTGCATTTAGCACTTAACTGTAACAGTAAACTGTAGTTTCTTTCAGACTTAATCAGTGATAATCAAGCACCCTGCTTAGAGGTAACTGCAAGATAGTTAATTCGGTTATCAAGTTTGAACTTGTTCCTGAACCAGCATGGCTGACTCAGCTCACTGGAACCTGAGCGAGCAGGTACATAAAGGAAGTCACATAGAGGTGGCAGCTGGAGACTGAATGCAGCAGGACCGGGTGCTTAAATTCAGGGATTTGGGTAAGTGAGGGAATTTAGTGCAATGAGTGAGGAGGTTCTGTTCTGGTCTTTTATAAAAAAGGATTGGTCCATGAGAGGGAACAGGAGACAGCGAGACCCCAGAGCTGAAGCTCAAAGGCATTACTTCAGTGAACAGCTAGGTAATTGGTCAGTTTTAAGGCCAGGATTTTACATTCAGGAGTCAGGCTTGTGCTCAACCGAATGTAAAATATTGTCAAATGATATCAGGCGTGCTTCCTGATGTTATTGCGCATGCGCTTACTTTCACAGCTGGTGGGCATGTGCATGAATCGGATCTGCGCTCATCGGTATTTAAAGGGCCAATTAAGGCCATTAACAAACAAATAATCGGTGATTTTATGCTGCCTGTGCGATTTTTAGCTCATCCCACAGGCAAAAACTGACCGGCGGAAATCATATTTTAACCATTTCCTCATCCACGGGTGGCATAAAAGGCCCCTGGAGCAGCAGCACTTTCTCTGTCATTGCCAGTCCATTGCTGTATGAGTACAGGGTTGTCCCAGAGTTTCTTGGCATCTCATTTGATTGTCCAGCCTGCCTTTCAGCATCTCAGGCCCTCATCTTCCCTGGAAGGTTCCCCTGAGTATTGCAGCACAGAGCGCCTTCGTTTTCAAAGCACTGTCCCTCTGCATCCCATCTAATGGGGATAGTGTATTCCACCGGTGGAACCTCCTCTGAAGGGGAAGAGAGGGGCTGGAGGGAGAGGAGGCCAGTTGGGCACAGGCAGTGTCCCAGGGACAGATCTTTAAGAGGAGGGACACGGGCTCAGTTGGTGCAGGGTCAGCAGGGACGCCAAGGTGGGAAGGCATGCTGAAGACGCCACTACCCAGTGGCTAGAGCGTTAAGGCAGTGCTCCAGCATCCTCCAGATGTCCAAGGTCCAGTGCCGCAGGAGGATCCGCCTCTCCAGGGACATGGTGACAGCAATGTGTCACATGATAGGTCCGGAAATCATCTCCAGCTGCCTGGGCGGACACCCCATGCTGGTGGCTTTGAAGGTCACAGTTGCCCTGATCTTCTCTGCCTCCATTTGTTTTCATAGCTCAGTGGGGGATCTGTGCGGTGTTTCTCAATCAGCTGTTGTGTCAAACTTGTGACTGATGCTACCTTTAGACACGTCCACAAGTTCATCCACTTCTGGACAGATGAGGTGAGCCAGGTGGAGAGAGCACAAGGTTTCGCTGCGATGGGTGGGTTCCCTCGTGTCCAGGGTGTAATATCTTGCTGCTCTCACATGGCCACCAAGGCACCAGCAGGTGAACTGTGAGCTTTCATAAACATAAAGGAGCCCACTCAATGAATGTTCAGGCTGTCTGTGACCACAGGACATAGATTCTCCAAGTTTGTGCCCATTACCCTGGGAGGTCACACAATGCTTACATCGTGCGGCACTCATAGGTACCAAGGCTGTTCATGGCTCCTGCACGGGTGGATGGATGGCTCCTGGGTGACAAGGACTATCCCTTGAAGAGGTGGCTGATGACCCCACTCCGTCACCCAGGAACTGAGGCTGAGGAGAGGTACAACAGGAGTCATACCTCCACAAGGGCGGTGGTGGAGAGGACCATTGGGCTGCTGAAGATGTGCTTCAGATGCCTGAACCAGTCAGGGGGAGCATTGCAGTATCCTCCAGAGTGTGTCTCCCTTATAGTCATTGCATGCTGCTCCCTGCACAACCTGGGTCTGGCAAGGGTTGACCCACTGGAGGCTAAGGGAAGCGAGGCAGCTCCACAGGCCACAGAGGATGATTCGAGCGATGGCTTAGAGGTAGAGCCTGGGCAGATGCAGTGTGAGGACCTCGAGGCAGAGGACAGGAACCCTCATCGATGCAGGGACATCAGGGATGCTTTGAGAACTCAACTCGGTACACCAGTGCCACACAATGTCATACTTCTACAAGCCGGTGCTGCATCTGGCACCTATTCATACCATCCAGACAACTCAGCCCGTTTATCTCCATCCCTAACGCAAGAGTCAAAATAGTTAACACAAAAAATGTTAACCATGATACGCCCCTGTTGTGCTCAAGGTGCCTTCAACTTACATCTGGGGGTGCAGCGTCTTGGTGCCTGCCCCCGCCCCCCGCCTCCACTTGCTTTCAGTGGTGTTGGGGGCAGCTGCGGACTCTGCTGTCTTGGTGACCTTGATGACCTGAGGAGGCTCCGCCTGGGATGGTGCATCCAGCCCCATGGCTGGGCACTCCTCAATCGTCCTGGCATCATCAGATGCAGCAGCCACTGGCAGAGGGGCGGAGGAGCTGGTGCCCTCATTCGGAGTGCCCTGGGAGGAGCCTCTCTCTGACAGGCAGCTCATCATTGATGGTCAGGCACCCAGCAGAAAGTCTAGGTGCTCCTGAGGTCATTGCGGTGTGAGGGCTTGCAAATCTGAGTGCAACCCCAGGAACTCCTGATTCTGGCCCTGACGCTGCCTCTCCATGAAAGCTTCCAATCTCTCCATGGAGGAGGCTGTGCGCTCGGTGTAAAAGGTCAATGTAGAACTCATGCTCACATGGACTCCTCCATGATGGAGACTATGGCATGCAGACCCTCATGGATCTCCGCCAGATCTCCTCATGCATCCCTCTGGACATCCAGCATCTGACGCCTGATGGATGACTCCAGAGGCTTGTCACCTGCCTTGGACACAGCATGGTCCTGGTCTCCAGCTGTGCTCCCACTGTTGGCCCTCTGGGACCTCTCTACCTCTTCCAGCTCCTCATGTGAGTGTGATGTGTCCCCACCACTGCACATTACCTGCGGAGCTGAAGAACTAATGCCCACCGATGTGTCAGTACCTGCGCTGGTACCTGGTTCAGAGAGACAGTGTGACACTGTTGCAGGTGCGATGCCTTCCTCAGAGCTTAATGGGGATTCTTGGGGTTGCTGACAGCCCCTGCGGGTAGTGCATCTGCGGGAGGAAGGCAAGAGCTCAGTACCATCAATCATGAAAGTCACTATGCATGCTCAGCAGGCTTAGGAGACAGTGGAGACCTGCTGCATGGTGTCATCTGCATTGGAGCTTCAATGGGCTCTCTGGCTACGACAGTTCAGTTTCTGATGAGAGGAGCCTGTTATGTTTCCAGTACCCACAGCACACGTACCTGTCACCTGCATTCTTACCTTCATCTGAGACCCCAGCCTCACTGTGATTGGAGGAGTGAGCTGGTCAGTGGCATTCCAGCTCCAGTACATTGTTTTAGTGCTTCATGAGGAAGCACAGATTTGGCTCCTCCACCCATTCTGCATCGCTCTGCAGCATTATGACTGCTCTTCACCTGACAGGGAAAAATGGCCACGTTATTGCTCTGACTCCCTGAAGGTCCTTTCCTGAATCCCACCCACCCTCCCACCCGGACTTTGGGCGGGCTGTGTCACCGTGGCACATCTCACCCTGCAATGCACTGAGGCCAGTCGTACTGACATCCCAGCCTTGGCAGGGCAGGCTTCAGTGCCATTTGGCATACACACTCTTAGACCCCTGAATGTTTCGAGCAACAGGCACATGATTAAAGTTCTCCGCACAGGTCCATGCCATTTCTGCACTTACCCTTGCTGTGACCACAGCAGATCATTAAACCTATTGCATTCACAGGGTGATCGCGACTGGGAGCAGGTTTTACATCTGCTTTGGGCACTCGCCGAGGGTAAAATTCAGGCCCAAGACTTTTTTCCCCTCGAAACTGGGGCAGTGGTTTAAACCGGTACTGGGAAAATCTAAGTTTTGCATTAATTTTATTGTGTAACTAGTTAAACTACATAATATAACTAGGAATAATTGTTGGGTGATAGTTTAAATGTGAAATCTAATTAGTCAAATAAAAACAAAATGAAGATGGCAGGGTAGGTGATGTGTTGCAGCTGTAGCATGGTGGAAACCTGTGTGATCCACACCAACCACATCCGCAGTAAGTGTTGGCAACTTGAGGAAATTAGGCTCAGAGTTGATGAGTTGGAGCCTGAGCTCTAGGCACTGCGGTGCATCAGGAAAGGTAAAAATTACCTGGACACTTTGTTCCAGGAGGCAGTCACACCCCATAGGCTAGTACTTCAGATTTGGTCTGTGGTCAGGGAAAGAATGTTGTGATTGTAAGAGAGGTAGGGGTTTGTGGGCCCAGAAGGCAGAACTGTAGGAACTGCAGCCCTAGCAATTGTCCAACAGGTTTGGGGTTCTTGCAGCTTGTCTGGACAAGAGCAGAGAGGGTAAGGATTTAGTTGTTGTGGTCCACATAGGTAGGACTAATAAAGAGGATCTGTTGAGGGACTATGAGCAGTTAGGGACTAAATTAAAAAGCAGAACCACAAAGGTAATAATTTCTGGATTACTACATGAACCACAAATAAATTGGCATTGGGCAAATAAGATCAGAAAGTTGAATGTGTGGCTCAATGATTGGTGCGGGAGAAATAGGCTTTGTTCATGAGGCACTGGTACCAGTACTGGGAAAAGAGGGAGCTGTACACTTGGGATGGTCTTCACATGCATCGTGCTGGGACTAGTCTACTGGTGAATCATATAACTAGGGCTGTAGAGAGGGATTTAAATTAAATAGTGGGGTGAAGGGGGCGGCAGGGAGAGCATTCACATGAGGGGAGATTTGAAAAATTAAAGAGAAAGGTCCAGGCAATTGTGCAGACCAGTGATACGGGTGATGAGAACCAGAGTGTGACAGGAAAGGACAGCATGTGCAAACTTAAGAATATACCAGCAAATAAGATCAGAGCAGGAATAAAGACAAAAGACTGAATTAAAGACTCTTTATCCAAAGGCATGCAGCATTCATAACAAGATGGATGAATTGGTAACACCAATAGAAATAAATGAGAAGAATATCTTATTCATTACAGAGACATGGTTGTAAAGTCTGGGACTTGAGTATGCAAGGGTATTTGGCAATTCAGAAGGACAGGAAGAAAGGAAAATGAGGCAAGGATGAAATCAGTACAGTAATGAAAAATGAACTTGATTCAGAGGATCAAAATGTAGAAACAGTTTAGGTGAAGATAAGAGATAGCAAAAAGAAGAATCACTGGTGGGAGTGGTTTCAGGCCCCCTGACAGTCGGTACACTATAGAACAGAGAAAAATCAATAAATAATGGGGGCTTGTAATAAAGACAATGGCATAGTAGTGGCTGATTGCGATCTCCACATAGGTTGGATGAATCAAATTGGCAAAGCTGGCCTGGAGGGATGAATTCATAGAGTGTATTCAGAACAGTTTCTTTGGCTAATATGTTCCAGAACAAACCAGGGAACAGGCTATTCTAGACCTGGTAATGTGCAATGAGGCAGGAGTAATGACCTTATAGTAAAGGATCCTCTAGGAAAGAGTGTATAACATGATAGAATTTCACATTTAGTTTGCGGGTGAGAAATCTGGGTCTGAAGCAAGTGTCTTAAACTTAGATAAAGGCAACTACAAGAATATGAAGACAGAGTTGGTTAAAGTGGACTGGAAAGAATAGGTTAAAACCTAAGATAGTAGAGAAGGAGTGGCAGACATTTAAGGAGATATTTCATAACTCTCAACAAAGATATATTCCATTGAGAAAGGCAGACTCTTTGAGAATGATGCACCACCTGTGGCTAACTAAGGAAGTTAAGGATGGTATCAAATTGAAGGAAAAGATGTACAATGCTGCAAAGATTAGTGGTAGGGTAGAAGATTGGGAAAATCTCAGAAATCAGCAAAGGATAATCAAAAAAAAATAAAAAGGCAGAAATAAGAGAAAACAAGTAAGAAATATAAGAATGGACAGTAAAAGTTTCAACAAGTATATAGGAAAAGAATGGATAAGATCAATGTTAGTCCCTTAGAGGTGAGACTGCGGAATTAATAGTGGGAAACAAGGGCAGAATCATCCAAGATTTGCACTAAGTGAGGTAGCGGGTGTGAAAAAATACATTTTGCCTGGCAGCTCCAATGGTGGTGGAACATCCCACCTCAACAATAATGCATTCGCGGGAAACACGCTGGATCGCTGGCGGGTGGGCTCAGATTTGCCCGCTACGCTGTGACCTCAGCACTTCCTCACTTCAGATGCCATATTTAAGTTCACCTACTTCATGCTTATAGACCAGGACTCTCCAGGTGACAGTTGGCTCTGAAAAACCAGGAAGACGGCAGCCTCCAAATTTAGTGATGCCTCTCTGTGGCACTTGCTGGATACAGTGGAAGCCCACCATGATGTCCTCTATGTCCGCTCTGGCCACAGGGGGTCCACCAGAGTCACGAATCCAGCCTGGGAGGTGGTGGCAGCGGCGGTCAGTGCCACCAGAGCACAGAGGAGTCAGCCACCCGGTGCAGGAAGAGGATGAATGGTCTCACCTGTTTCGCCAGGGTATGTCAACCACTCTCAACTCACACTCAAAACGAAGGTTCACCAGACTTGTTCCGGGGTTGGCAGGACTGTCATATGACAAGAGATTGGAGAAACTGGGCCTGTATTCTCTAGAATTTTGAAGAATGAGAGGTGATCTCATTGAAACCTACAACATACTTAAAGGAATAGACAAGGTAGATGCAGGTAAGTTATTTCCCCTGGTTGGGGAGTCTAGAACCAGGGGACACAATTTCAAAATAAGGGGGAAGCCACTTAGGACCAAGATGAGGAGAAATTGCTTCACTCAGAGGGTTGTGAATCTTTGGAATTCTCTATCCCAGAGGGCAGTGGAAGCTCAGTCATTGAGTACGTTTAAGGTAGAGATTGATAGATTTCTGATTAACAATAACATAAATGGTTATGGGGATAGTGTGGGTAAAAGCCATAATGGTATTGATTGGTGGAGCAGGCACAATGGGCTGAATGGCCTTCTCCTGTCCCTATGTTCTTATGTTCCGTCACACCTTCACACGGATCCCATATCTCAAGGGACAATGCTACTACCTCTCACACACACCGTCACATCTCCATCAGGCTCATACGAACATACGAACAAGGAGCAGGAGTAGACTATTCGGTCCCTCGAGCCTGCTCTGCCGTTCAATAAGATCATGGCTGATCTGATAGTGATGTCAAATCTGCATCCCTGCCTACCCCGATAACCTTTCACCCCCTTGCTTAATAAGAATCTATCCACCTCTGCCTTAAAAATATGCAAAGACTTTGCTTCCACCACCTTTTCAGTAAGAGAGTTCTAAAGACTCACTATCCTCTGAGTGAAAAAATTTTGCCTCATTTCCATTTTAAATGGGTGATCGCTTATTTTTAAAGTGATCCCTAGTTCTAGGTTCTCAAGAGGAAACATCCTCTCCACACTCAGCCTATCAAGACCCCTTAGGGTCTATATGTTTCAATCATGTCCTTTCGAGCTTGCATCCTCATCCTGTCCATGTCTCCGCTCACCACACAAACATTCCACACTGTGCCATGTATCCCGCTCACACTCGCTCCATCTGTTTTCATTCAGGAGAAGCCTGCTCATAACAGCAGGGAGAGATCCAGGACTGGGAGGGTTGGAGTGGCCCACATTAGGCCCCTCACTCACTTTGAGGAGTGTGCCCTCGCACTAACTGGTGAGGATGTGGACCCTGCCTGTGGCGACAGTGAGGTTGGTGGCGAACACCCTCATGAGGATCCTGCACCGTATCATCCCTCCCTTAACACAGCTGTGAGTGCTCTCTCTCCTGCTCTTGACTCTGCTGCTATGCACTAATTATCTCTACTTTGGTTCACAGGGAGCTCTGCCAAGTGACCGACACCCTCAGCCAGCCAGTCCCTCAGCTCCATCCACATCCTCACCTCCAGCCAAGAGGACACCTCCTCCATTGAAGAGCTGGAAATAAGCAGCCTGGAAGACCCGTCACAGCGCTTACCCACACCCTGCACCAGCTCAGAGACACACACCTCAGTGGGACCTAGATCTAGAGCAGGCTCGGGTTCACAATCTGCTGGTCACCACACGGACACATGTCCCCAGCAGGAGGAGGCAGGTTCAGCCGAGCTCCCCGGCACTCGGAGGACTGTTGGGCAAGAGGCACCTGTGAGGCCCGAGTCAGATGACGAGCCTCTGGATTCGGCCTTCCAACTCATCCTGGAGAGTCAGCAGAAGGCGGGGGAACATCATGCAGAGCTGTTGGAAGCCCTCAACAGAGCGGCATGCGAGTCGGAGGAGTGCGTCCATCTGCTCTCTGATGAAATGTTGCCCACATGTGTGTGTACGGAGGTCTCCATGGGGAGAATGGTGGATGCCATGGAGACCCTGGTTCAGCCGAACGCAGAGATGCACGCTGACCTGCACTCCTTCACGGGAGCCATGGGTGAGTTCCAGAAGTGGCAACATGAGAGGGAAAAGGGGCATCTCGGGTCCCTCCAGGTGCTCCTTCCCCCCAAGGAGTCAAGTCGGGGCCCTCGGGCACCTGAAGGGAGGAGGAGCAGCAGCTGGACACCCCTAGGTCATCCACTCAGGAATCTGAGGATGTCCTCTCCCTCTGAGACCCCTTTGTCTGTGACCCCCTCAACCTTATCCTCTGTCACTGCAGAGGGAGCAGCTGGCCCACAGGAGGACGGCCAAAGCAAGAGGGGCCGCGAAGGCATCAGCCCTCCAGAAGATGCACGCGAAGGCAACAGGGCCAACCATTACATAGACTGTCTCCACCCCTGCTGCGGATGTCAGGGCAGCACCTAGAAAAGGTGGCAGGCTTAGAAAAGCTTTAAAAATTCTGATAACAAGTGGCTGCACAGGTGAACACATTTTGCCACTTTATAATCTGAAAATATATTCATTCACTTTCACTGAATAATGTGTAATGGTGTCTTTCAGCTTCATTGACAGGCCTCATGAATCCTCCCCCTGTATCCCCACCACCCCCACACGAGCAGTTCAGCTGCACTCAGCCAGACCATGAGTGATTCTGGAGGGAGAAATAGGTGTGTGGCAGGGCCTTTTGGAGCCTTGTGCAATTATTCTCCCACACACAAAGATCCTTCCCCCATCACACTCATCTCGCTGTCCTGAGCATTTTCAATGCTGGGGTTCGCTCTCAGTGTCTGTCTGAGCCGACATGCATCTCTGCCCAGCCACTGACCACACTCCCATTCAGCACCTGTACCCGTCCAACACGAGCCTCCACTCACTTTTGATTTGAAAACCATGGTCATAGTCAAGTTTCTGATCAGCTCCTCCATCCTTTTCCTTCCCCTAGTCACCATGTCGTTTCTGCCATCACAGTGGGTCTCCCCGCCATCGCCTTCCACATCCCCACCATCACCTACCAACCCAAACTCTTGTCATTCCAGGAAGTCCAAGTGAACTTACACATTCCCTACATCCCGGAGAACCCATCCCCCTTCCCCGTCCACATTGACCTCCCCGACCTCCTCCTTCCCATTCCCAGGGTGAGTGTCTGCCTCTGTGGCCCCACCAACAACTTTGCAGCCCTTTCTACTAACGCACCCTCACCTTCTCGCTCCACCGGCTCCCATGGCCCCCTCTCACTCTCACCATTCCTTCCTACCACGATCATCCTCAGCTTGCTCCCCAGGAGTCATTCATTGACTCCACAGATCTTTTCCCTGCACATTGACTTGGACATGTTCCCTCCTCCACCCTTATGCCCCTCCTCCAACTTTACACTCTCCTTCACCCTTATTTCTACCTCCTGCATGGACACCTTCCCCTCTCCGAACTCCCTCCTCCCTGTAGATACTTTCCCCCTTCCAAAATCCCTCCTCCCCCTAGACACCTCACCCCCCCGACCTCCCTCCCTAACACCTTACTCCTCACTTACACCCTCCTCCTCTATATCCCTCCTCCCCCTCCCAAACTCACCCCCCTGAAACCTTCATTTCCTCTACCAATCTCATCCCCTGACTCTCTTGTCCTCCCCTCCCAACCTCACCCACCCCCCAACACCTTTGCCCTCTGCTACATCTTTTTCCCTCACTCACAGCTGGACCTTCCTCTCCTCCCCTTGCTGATCACCCATGGCCAAAGCCATGATAAAAGCAAAATACTGCAGATGCTGGAAATCGGAAACAAAAACAGAAAATGCTGGAAAAACTCAGCGGGTCTGACAGCATCTGTGGAGAGAAAAAACAGTTAACGTTTTGAGTCCATGTGGCTCTTCTTCAGAGGTAAAGAGAAGTAAAGATGTGATGACATTTATATATTTAAGGGGGGTGGAGCAGGTGAAGCTGGAAAGAAGGCCAGCGATAGGTGGAGGTAAAGGAGAGATTGACAGAGATTTCATGGACAAAAGGGCAAAGGGGGTGTTACTGGTAGTGCTACTGGCTAAAGGAGGTGCTGATGGTGACATTAAGGTCAGAAAGCAGAATGTGATAATAGCAGGACAAGGGTAAGCACACTGGAAAGAACAACATGGACAAGTGACAGATGGCCCTTGTGGGGGTGGGGCGGTGGTGGGAAAAAATATTGAAAATAGGATATATGGTGGGCATAAAACAATGAATAAAAATGAAAATAAATAAAAATTAAAAATCAGTGGATAAAAAGTAAAAATGAAAATTAATATTGAAAAAAGGGGATAAAAAGTGGGTGAGGATGGAGGAGAGAGTTCATGATCTAAAATTGTTGAACTCAATATTCAGTCTGGAAGGCTGTAAAGTGCCTAGTCGGAAGATGAGGTGTTGTTCCTCCAGTTTGTGTTAAGCTTCACAGGAAAAATGCAGCAGGCCAATGACGGACATGTGGGCATGAGAGCAGGGCAGAGTGTTGAAATGGCAAGCGACAGGGAGGTCTGGGTCATGCTTGCGAACAGACCGAAGGTGTTCCGCAAAGTGGTCACCCAGTCTGTGTTTGGTCTCTCCAATGTAGAGGAAACTGCATTGGGAGCAGCGAATACAGTAGACTAAATTGAAGAAGGTGCAAATGAAATGCTGCTTTACCTGAAAGGGTGTTTGGACTCTTGGACGGTGAGGAGAGGGGAAGTAAAGGGGCAGGTGTTGCACCTTCTGCGATTGCATGGGAAGATGCCTTGGGAGGGGAATGAGGTGTTGGGGGGAATGGAGGAGTGGACCAGAGTGTCCTGGAGGGAACGATCCCTGCGGAATGTCGACTGTGGGGGGTGAAGGGAAGATGTGTTTGGTGGTGGCATCATGCTGGAGTTGGCAGAAATGACCGAGGATGATCCTTTGAATGCAGAGGCTGGTGGGTTGAAAAGTGAGGATAATAGGGACCCTATCATGGTTCTGGAAGGAAGAGGAAGGTGTGAGAGTGGATGCGCGGGAGATGGGCCAGACACAGTTGAGGGCCCTGTCAACCACCGTGGGTGGAAAACCTCAGTTAAGGAAGAAGGAAGACATGTCAGAAGCACCGTTTTGGAAAGTGGCATCATCAGAACAGATGCAATGGAGGCGATGGAACTGAGAGAATGGGATGGAGTCCTTACAGGAAGCAGGGTATGAGGAGCTGCAGTCGAGGTAGCTGTGGGAGCCGATGGGCTTGTAGTGAATATTGGAGGACAGGCTATCACAAGAAATTAAGATACAGAGGTCAAAGAAGGGAAGGGAAGTGTCAGAGTTGGGCTATGTGAAGGTGATGGATGGGTGGAAATTGGAAGCAAAAGTGATAAAATTTTCCAGGTCCAGACAAGAGCATGAAGTGGCACCGAAATAGTCATAGATGTACTAAAAGGAGAGTTGTGGGAGGGGACCTGAGTAGGACTGGAACAAGGAATGTTCCACATACCCCATAAAGAGACAGGCATAACTGGGGCCTATGTCACACCTTTCATTTAGAGGAAGTGAGACAAGTTTAAGGAGAAATTGTTCAGTGAGGGAACAAGTTCAGCCAGATGGAGGAGAGTAGTGGTGGATGGGGATTGTTCGGGCCTCTGTTCGAGGAAGAAGTGGAGAGCCTTCAGACCATCCTGGTGGGGGATGGAGGTGTAGAGGGATTGGACGTTCATGGTGAAGAGGAGGCGGTTAAGGCCAGGGAATTGGAAATTGTTGATATGACATAGGGCATCAGAGAAATCATGGATGTAGGTGGGAAGAGACTGGACAAAGGGAGATAGAACAGAGTCAAGATAGGAAGAAATGAGTTCCATGGGGCAGGAACAGGCTGATATGATCGGTCTACCGGGACAGTCCTGTTTGTGGATTTTGGGGACAAGGTAATAGAAGCGGGCCATCCGAGGTTGGGATACTATAAGGTTGGAAGCTGTGGAGGGAAAATCTTCAGAGGAGTTGAGGTTAGTGACAGTCCTGGAAACAGTGGCTTGATGTTCGCTGATGGGGGTCATGGTCCAGGGTGAGGTAGGAGGAAGTGTCTGAGAGTTGGCGCTCAGCCTCTGTGAGGTAGGGGTCAGTGCGTCAGACAACAGCAGCACCACCCTTGTCAGCAGGTTTGATAACAAAGTCAGGGTTGGACTTGAGAGAATGGAATGTGGCAAATTCAGAAGGAGACAGGTTAGAGTGGGTGAGAGGAGCAGAGAAATTGAGATGGCCGATGTTACGCCGACAGTTCTCGATGAAAAGATCAAGAGCAGGTAAGAGGCCAGAGGGAGGGGTCCAGGTGGAGGGAGAATACTGGAGGTGGGTGAAAGGATCCATTGAATGGGTGGAGGACTCCTGCCTAAAGAAGTGAGCACGGAGACGAAGGCGGCGGAAGAAGAGTTCAGCATTGTGCCGAGCCTGGAATTCATTAAGGTGAGGGGAAAAGGGTATGAAACTGAGTCCTTTGCTGAGCAATGAATGTTCAGCATCAGCGAGGGGAAGGTCAGGGGGTATAGTGAGTACACGGCAAGGGCTGGGATTAGAAGATGGGATGGGGTCAGAAGGACGGGAAGGGATGGAGGGTCCTGGATGGGCGTTGGTATCAATGAGTTGTTGGAGCTTGCATTCCTTAACATCTGAAAGGAAGAGACAAAATTTAACTGTTGTTTTACTCTCCACAGATGCTGTTAGACCTGCTGAGTTTTTCCAGCATTTTCTGTTTTTGCCAAGACCATGATGTTCCGAAGTAGACCCAAGACATCAACGGAGACCTCCCATCTTCCGTGAGCTGCTTTGTGGTGAAGCCATGTGCCTGAGGATTCACCCAGGACGTGATGCATGTGTTCCTCCAGGGTCCAGTAGCTGTAGGGCTCCAGCATTTTCATCTCCTTCAGCTGATAAGTGGCAAGTAACATTTGCGCCACACAAGTGTCAGGCAATGATCATCTCCAACAAGAGGGAACCTAACCATCGCCCCTTGACATTCAATGGCATTACCATCACTGAATCCCCCATTATCAAGACCCTGGGAGTTACCATTGACCTGAAACTGACTAGCTATATACTGCAAAGGCTATGGGGCCTGACAATATTACAGCAATAGCAGAATCACAGAGTCATAGAGGTCTACAACACAGAAAAAGGAACTTTGGCCCATTGAGTCTGCGCCGGTCAATCAGGTACCTAACTATTCTAATCCCATTTTCCAGCACTAGGCCCATAGCCTTGTATTTCATGGCATCGCAAGTGCACATCCAAATACTTCTTAAATGTTATGAGGGTTTCTGCCTCTGCCACCCCTCAGGCAGTGAGTCCCAGGTTCCCACCACCCTCTGGGTGAAAAAATTCTTCCTCACACCCCCTCTAAATCTCCTGCCCCTTACCTTAAATCTATGCCCCCTGGTTATTGATCCCTCCACCAAGGGGAAAAGTTCCTTCCTGTCTACCCTATCTATGCCCCTCATAATTGTATACACCTCAATCATGTACCCCCCCAATCTCCTCTGCTCCAGGGAAAATAACCCCAGTCTATCCAATCTCTCCTCATAACTAAAACTCTCCAGCCCAGGCAACATCCTGGTAAATCTCCTCTGCACTCTCTCTAGTGCAATCACATCCGTCATATAAAGCGGATTCCAGAACTGCACACAATACTCTAGCTGTGGCCTTACCAGCGTTTTATTCAATTCCAGCATAACTTCCCTGCTCTTATATTCTATGCCTCGGCTAATAAAGGCAATTATCCCATATGCCTTCTTAATCACCTTATCTACCTGTCCCACTACCTAAAGGGACCGTTGGACATGCACACCAAGGTCCCTCTGATCCTCGGTACTTCCCAGGGTCCTACCAGTCATCGTGTATTCCCGTTCCTTGTTTGTCCTGCCCAAGTGCATCATCTCACACTTATCCGGATTCAATTCTATTTGCCACTGATCAGCCCATCTGACCAGCCATCTATATCCTCCTGTAATCTAAGGCTATCCTCCTCACTATTTACCACCCCACCAATTTTGTGTCATCCGCGAACTTACTGATCAACCCTCCTACATTAAAGTCCAAATCATTTATATATACCACAAACAGCAAAGGGACCCAACACCAATCCCTGTGGAACCTCACAGGACACAGGCATTCAGTCACAAAAACACCCCTCGACCATCACCCTCTGCTTCCTGCCACTCAGCCAATTCTGGATCCAATTTGCCAAATTGCCTTGGATCCCATGGGCTCTTACCTTCGTTATCAGTATCCCATGTGGGACCTTATCAAAAGCCTTGCTGAAGTCCAAGTCGACTACATCAAATGCATTGCCCTCATCTACACACCTGGTCATCTCTTCGAAAAATTCAATCAGATTGGTCAGACATGACCTTAACAAAATCATGCTGACTGTCCTTGATTAATCCCTGCTTCTCCAAGAGTAGATTGATTATGTCCCTCAGAATAGTTTCCAATAGTTTCCCCACCACTGAGGTTAGACTGACTGGCCTGTGGTTCCCTGGTTTATCCTTTCCTTCCTTCTTGAATAACGATACCACATTGGCTGTCCTCCAGTCCTCTGGCACCTCTCCTGTGGCCAGAGTTATTGAAAATTATTGCCAGCGCCCCTGCTATCTCCTTCCTTGCCCCACTCAACAGCTGGGGATACATTTCATCTGGGCCTGGAGATTTATCTACTTTTAAGCCTGCCTGACCACTTAGAACCTCATCCTTTCTATGCTAATTTCTTTAGATATATCACAGTCCTTCTGCCTGATTTCCATACTCACATCGTCCCTCTCACTTGTGAACACCGACACAAAGTATTCATTTGGAACCCTACCTACATCTTCTGGTTCCACACACAAATTACCACTATGGTCCTTACTGATCCCTTTTCATTTCCTAGCTATTCTCTAATTCTTAATATACTTGTAAAATAACTTTGGATTTTCTTTTATTTTACCTGCTGAAGACTTGTGTTCCAGAACTTGCTGCACCCCTCGCCAAGCTGTTCCAGTTCAGCTACATTGCTGGCATATACCTGGCTCTGTGGAAAATTGCCCAGGTACGTCCTGTACACAAAAAGGACAAATCCAACCCAGCCAACTACCGCCCCATCAGTCAACTCTCGATCATCAGCAAAGTAATGGAAAGGCCCATCAACAGTGCTATCAGTTGGCACCTGCTTAGCAATAACCTGCTCAGTTTGGGTTCTGCCAGGGCCAATCAGCTCCTGATCTCATTACAGCCTCGGTTCAAACATGGACAAAAGAGCTGAACTCTTTTGAGGTGAGACTGACTGCCCTTGACATCAAGGCAGCATTTCACCGAGTGTAGTATCAAGGAGCCCTAGCAAAACTGGAGTCAATGGGAATCAGGGGGAAAACTCTCCATTGGTTGGAGTCATACATAGCACAAAGGGAGATGGTTGTGGTTATTAGAGGTCAGTCATCACAGCTCCAGGACATCACTGCAGGAGTTCCTCAGGGTAGTGTCCTCAGGCCAACCATCTTCAACTGCTTCATCAATGATCTTCCTTCCATCATAAGGTAAGGAGTGGGGATGTGCACTGATGATTGCACAATGTTCAGCACCATTCGTGACTCCTCAGATACTGAAGCAGTCCATGTCCAAATGCAGCAAGACCGGGACAATATCCAGGCTTGGGCTGACAAGCGTCAAGTAACATTCGCGCCACACAAGTGTCAGGCAATAACCATCTCCAACAAGAAAGAATCCAACCATCACCCCTTGATTTTCAATGGCATTACCCATCACTGAATACCCCACTATCAATATCCTGGATGTTAACATTGACCAGATACTGAACTGGACTAGCCATATAAATACTGTGGCTACAAGAGGAGGTCGGAGGCTAGGAATTGTGCGACGAGTAACCTACTTCCTGACTCCCCAAAGCCTGTCCACCATCTACAAGGCACAAGTCAGGAGTGTGATGGAATACTCCCCATTTGCCTGGATGAGTGCAGCTCCCACAACACTCAAGAAGCTCAACACCATCCAGGACAAAGCAGTCCGCTTGATTGGCACCCCTTCCACAAATAATCACTCCCTCCACCGCCAATGCACAGTAGCAGCAATGTGTACCATCTACAAGATGCACTGCAGGAATTCACCAAGGCTCCTTAGACAGCACCTTTCAAACCCATGACCACTAACACCTAAAAGGACAAGGGCAGCAGATAGATGGGAATACCACCACCTGGAAGTTCCCCTCCAAGCCACTCACCATCCTGACTTGGAAATATATCGCCGTTCCTTCACTGTCACTGGGTCAAAGTCCTGGAACTCCCTCTATAACAGGACTGTGGGTGTACCTACACCGTATGGGCTGCAGCGGTTCAAGAAGGCAGCTCACCACCACCTTCTCAAGGGCAACTAGAGATGGGCTATAAATGCTGGCCCAGCCAGCAAAGCACTCATCCCATGAATGAATAAAAAAAATGTTTGATACTAAGTGTGTTTGATGTAGTGGATGTTGGGAGGCTGTTTCCTCTTGCGGGGAAGGCTAGAACTCAGGGGCGCAGTTTAAAAATATGGGCTCTCCCATTTAATCAGATATGAGGAGGAATTTCATCTCTGACACGGTTGTTTGTGTTTGGAATTCTCTTCCACAGTGAAGAATATGGGCTGAGTCATTAAATATATTCAAGGCTGAATTAGATAGATTGTTGAATGCCAAGTGAATCAAGGATTATGGGGGACAAGCAGGAAATTGGAATTAAGGCCTCAGCCTGATCAGGCATGATCTTATTGAATAGCAGAACAGGTTCGAAGGGCCAAATGGCCTGCTCATGCTCTTATTTCTTCTGACATTATGATCTTATGAATGTTGAATGAGGGTGATATATAGGTGCAAACATCAGTAGAATTCCTCTGTTCTTGATAAAATAGCAGCATAGGATCATTTACATCCACATGAGAACTTAACTTAATGTCTCATCCAAAAGACAGCACCCCTCACAGTGCAGCCTCACTAGTTCTACACTGAATGTCAGCTTCTGGACTGGGCTTGGAGCCCATGATCTTCTGGCTGAGAGGCAGGACCACTTGTACTGAGCCACAGCTGACAGTTGTTATGAATGCATTATTTATATTTCAAAGTTTGGATTTTTATAGTTTCACTTCAACAAAACAGAAAGCTCATGTTCTTGCCCCCATGTGTGTCAGTGTTAAATGTGATATAGATACTTACATCAGGCACAATTTTGGCAGAATATAAACACTGTAACTATTGGTATTGTGTTCAATTATCTCACTAGTTTTGGTTATCAGTCAAATTCTCCTATTCAGCTACATAATTCAATGTTATCATCAGGCCTGTGATCAAACAAGAATAAAAGAACACTAAGATAAAAGCAAAAAAACTGCGGATGCTGGAAATCCAAAACAAAAACAAAAGTACCTGGAAAAACTCAGCAGGTCTGACAGCATCTGCAGAGAGGAACACAGTTAACGTTTCGAGTCCAAATGACACTTCATCAGAATTAAGGCAAAATAGAAAAGAGGGCCCACTATCCAGCTCTACCTGTCCCACCTCCCCCCAACCCCCTCCCCTTAAACCAGCTTATATTTCACCTCTTTTCTATTTTGCCTTAGTTCTGATGAAGGGTCATTTGGACTCGAAACGTTAACTGTGTTCCTCTCCGCAGATGCTGTCAGACCTGCTGAGTTTTTCCAGGTATTTTTGTTTTTGTTAAGAATAAAAGAACATTCATTTATAAGGCATATTATTATATCTGTCAGAAGCAACTCAAAATGCTTTGTGTACTTTGTGTTGTTAGGTAGGCCAACCAAAAAAAACTATAAAATATGTCACTTTTTTGGATGTGTTGAAACTCAAATTGCTTAATCTAAGAAAGCCTCCAATTCGGTACTCTCGTTAAAGCTGCCAAAAACAGCTCATAAGAAGCTACACTTTGTCCCGCAGTTTACCTGTGGTTATAAAAGCAGCCCACGAGTATGGTGCTCAGAGATCTCTCTCCCCATTTAATGTTCTTCCTGTTTCCATTTCAAATTAAGGCTGATTAACATTTCCATGAGGAAGAAAATCAGGTTCCATGCTTTTATATTTGTTATGTTATGATCCCGAGAGAGGCCAGTGACTTTTTGAAAGAGACAAATTTCCCAGTGACTGATAGAAATAACCGACAGACAAAATTTCATAAGACCATAAGACATAGGAGCAGAAGTAGGCCATTTGGCCCGTTGAGTCTGCTCTACCATTCAATGAGGTCATGGCTGATCTGATAATCCTCAACTCCAGTTTCCTGCCTTTTCCCCATAACCCTTGATTCCATTACTGATTAAAAATCTGTCTATCTCAGCCTTGAATATATTTAATGACCCAGTTTCTACAGCTCTCTGTGGTAAAGGATTCCACAGGTTCACTGCCCTCTGATAAGACCATAAAGTGTTTTAACATTTTACTGTAAAACACAAACTGAAATCAATATAGATCAAACATTACTTAACAGGCAGCTCATAGACCAAACTAAAGAAAAGGTACTTTTTCATTAACTAACAAACACAATCAAGATATGTCTTACAACACTTTTAACTGTGCACTGTACTTCTGGCAGATTATGTACATTACAAGAACAAATCCAAAGTTACTTCCAGCAGGCTCACCTCTCCCTGCGACATGAGTTTGAAACTCCAGGGTCCTCCAAAAATCATTCCACACAACCTGAATCTTCCAGAACTGACTTATACCAGCAAGGTCCACCTTGGCAACTCCTTGTTCCTTAATTCTCCAAGAACCTGATTGGTTCTTTCCCCTTCCTTTCGAACAGTACATAAACACTAACCAGCATCCTGCTTGGTTGTTAACACAAAACAGTCCTTCTTTGGTCTTCACAGCAGCAGCTGCTTTGCGGCTGCACAAAGCAACATCTGCCTTTTCTCTCTCTCTCTCTCTCTCCATGTGTTTCAAAAAGCAGCTGCCCCTCTACTGTGAGTTACTGTGGTGGGGTATGAAAACTGTCACTTGATTTCAATAGGTTTCTTTTGAGTTTCTCCTCCATGGCAGCCAGATCACATAGGCCTATCTCCAAGCGGAGCTGTTTAATTTGACCTCAACATTCCCTTTTTCAGAACATTCTGTTTCGCCTTAAGTCAAAGCAGACATTTTAAAAAATAATGGTCTTGTAAAGTCCAGCACTTGTAACAGTTAGTCCTGCAGCTTTGGTTATCAGAAAGTGAACTTTGCATTGGCTCCCTAGGTAAAACTGTCTCCCTTATCCATCCCTTATTCCTGATTTGTACATTCAGATTTTCATGGTCCCACATTTTTATTTCTGAGATACAGTAGTAGATTTTACAATGAAAACACAGGAAACCAAGGCATGAAAATCACTTTCCTATCACCAGAATTACAAAAGCACGATATATAAATCATGTTTATTTGTAAATGGGGATATGATGACACTATCAAGATTCAGACCAACTGAGGTATCCAGCCCTATTGGGTCTTCAGACCAATGGCTTCGAAAATGAAAATGTCATCAATTACACATTTTTAAAAATTCTTTTATTCACAAGGTGTGGGCTTCTCTGGCTAGGTCAGTATTTATTGCCCATCCCTAATTGCCCTTAAGAAGGTGGTAGTGAGCTGACTTCTTGAACCGCTGCAGTCCATGTGGTGTAGGTACACCCACTGTGCTTTTAGGGTGGGAGTTGCAGGATTTTGACCCAGTGACAGTGAAGGAATGGTGATATATTTCCAAATCAGGATGGTGAGTGACTTGGAGAGGAACTTCCAGTTGGTGGTGTTCCCATGTGGCTGCTGCCCTTGTCTGTTTGGATGATGGCAGTCATGGGTTTGAAAGGTGCTGTCTAAGGAGGATGGTGAGTTGCTGCAGTGCATTTTGTAGATGGTACACACTGCTGCTACTATGCGTCAGTGGTGGAGGGAGTGAATATTTGTGGATGTGGTGCCAATCAAGCGGGCTGCATTGTCCTGGATGGTGTCAAGCTTCTTGAGTGTTGTGGGAGCTGCACTAATCCTGCACCTTATAGATGGTGGCCAAGCTTTGGGGAGTCAGGAGGTGAGTTACTCGCCACAGATTTCCTAGCCTTTGACCTGCTCTTATAGCCACAGTATTTATATGACTAGGCCAGTTCTGTTTCTGGTCAGTGGTAACCCCCGGGATGTTGATATTAGGGAATTCAACGATGGTAATGCCATTGAATGTCAAGGGGCAATAGTTAGATTCCCTCTTGTTGGAGATGGTCATTGCTTGGCACTTATGTGGTGCGAATGTTACTTGCCACTTGTCAGCTCAAGCCTGGATATTGTCCAGGTCTTGCTGCATTTGGACATGGACTGCTTAAATATCTGAGGAATCGCAAATGGTGCTGAATATTGTGCAATCATCAGCGAACATCCCTACTTCTGACCTTATGATGGAAGGAAGGTCATTGATGAAGCAGCAGAAGATGGTTGGGCCGAGGGCACCACCCTCAGGAACTCCTGCAGTGATGTCCTGGAACTGAGATGATTGACCTCCAACCACCACAACCATCTTCCTTTGTGTTGGGTATGACTCCAACCAGTGGAGAGATTTCCCCGATTCCCATTGACTCCAGTTTTGCTCGGGCTCCTTGATGTCACACTTGGTGAAATGCAGCCTTGATGTCAAGGGCAGTCACTCACCTCATCTCGGGAGTTCAGCTCTTTTGTCTATGTTTTGACCAAGGCTGTAATGAGGTCAGGAGCTGAGTGATCTTGGCAGAACCCATCTGGACGTCAGTGAGCAGGTTATTGCGAAGCAAGTACCACTTGATAGCACAGCTGATGACCCCTTCCATTACTTTAGTGATGATCAAGAGTAGACTGATGGGGCAGTAATTGGCTGGGTTGGGTTTGTCCTGCTTTGTGTGTACAGGACATACTTGGGCAATTTTCCACATAGCCGGGTAGTTGTGGCTGGACTGGAACAGCTTGGCTAGGGGATGAGGATGGGGATATTTGTGGAGCCTCCACCTCCAGTGAGTTGTTTAGTTGTCCACCACCATTCATGACTGGATATGTCAGGACTGCAGAGCTTGGATCTGATCTGTTGGTCAGGGCCCATAGCCTTTGCAGCATTCAGTGCCATCAGCTATTTCTTAATATCATGTGGAGTGAATCAAATTATGTTGAAAACTGGCATCTGTAATTGTGGGGACCTCAGGAGGAGACCGAGATGGATCATCCACTTGGGATATGCCTGTGAGGGATATGCCAGGCCATGAGGTTACAGATTGTGGTAGAATACAATTCAGCTGCTTCTGGCCCATAGTGTCTCATGAATGCCCAGTTTTGAGATTCTAGATCTGTTCCGAATCCATTCCATTTTACCACAGTGAGTATTGCCAGACTACATGATGGAGGGTATACTCAGTGTCAATATGGAACATTGTCTTCACAATGACTGTGCAGTGGTCGCTCATACCAATACTGTCTTGGACAGATACTGTGACAGGTAGATTGGTGAGGACTTGTAGATTCTCTCAACACCAGGCCCAGTCTAGGAGCTTTGTCCTTCAGGACTCGGCCAGCTCAGTCTATGGTGGTGCTACCGAGCCACTCTTGGTGATGGACATTGAGGCCCCCACCCAGAGTACATTCCGTGCCCTTAACACCTTCAGTGCTTCCCCCAAGTGGAAATGTCACTGGACTAGTAATCCAGTTAAATCCAGTAACAGAAAGCCATATAAACATAAAATTAACAATTATATGATTATGTTTCATCACCTAATCACCTGGACCCTAAAGTAATTAGTTTCTTACGCTAAGATTAATATTTTGGAAGGAAGATCATGTTCATTATTTTTCCATTTCAAATTGTAGAAGTCAAATTAAATGAATTTGATTATGCAAAATTTATTAAAATCGGTCTTTATCATAAAAGCTGTTGTGTTATATATGCTTTTACTTCATGCGATTGTAACCTGTGCAGTCATGTTATACAGCGGTGTGGTGCTGCCAGAGTGCACTGGAGCACTGCTGTAGCACCTCCAACCAGGGCCCAGGCAGCAGAGTGCTGGGGAGTGGACTACCAAGTTCCCGGGGAGGAGAAGCAGGCTGCGAGGTCTGGGAGAGTGTGGGAGTGAGAGAGAGTGTGTGTGTATGTGTGTGTGTGTGTGTGTGTGGGTGGGTGGGTGTGAGAGAGTGAGTGTCTGTCTGTGTGGGAGTGAGAAAATGAGTGTGTATGTGTGTGTGGGAGTGAGAGAGGGTGTGTGTGTGTGAGAGAGTGTGTGTGTGTGGGAGCAAGTAGTGTGTGAGAGAGAGTGAGTAAGTGTGGGATGAGAGAGTGAGTGTGTGTGTGCATGGGAGTGAGAGAGTGAGTGTGTATGTGTGTGAGAGAGTGTGTGAGAGAGTGTGAGCAAGTGTGTGTGTGAGAGAAAGTGGGTGTGTGTCTGTGTGAATGAGAGAGTGTGTGTGAGTGAGAGAGTGAGTGTGTGGGAGAGAGTGTGTGTGTGGGAGTGAGAGAGTGAGTGTGTGTGGGAGTGAGAGAGTGAGTGTGTCTGTCTGTGTGTTGGGGGTGGGGGGTGGGGGGGTGGAGGTTGCGGGGGGTGGGGTGGTGGATGCAGCTGGGGTGCGGGAGTAAGAGTGTGATTGTGTGCTTGCCATACTTCAGTCTCAGGTTCCTTACTTATCCATACCACCACACACCAACACATACACACCCACTCACAGTGGGTGAGGGTGAGTGAGTGAGCACTCTGAGACTGAGAGTGAGCCTGGCACAATATATTCTGTCCCCCTCACACGCTGCTCCTTTTTATTAATTACTCTTTTTTTAAACTTCACAATTTATTGTTGTGATATGATTTTATTTTTGCTCAGCAAAATACCTTAGCTTTAAATTCCTCAACTTTTTTTGAAATTTAGTTTAAAGTTGTGTGGAACCTTCTCTTTCCAAAATTTGCTCATTGACCCTTGAGGGAGAAAGAAATGGAAATGTGCCCCCCCCCCCCCAACCCTGCCCCCAAAGCAAAAAGGTTGGACCAGCCTGTTTTAAATGGAGTTCTCATCATACATGCAGAGCAGCCAGAGGTCAGGACCTGACAGACCAGCTTAAAAAATCGTAACTTGGGAGGGCGGGTGGTTTGGGGGTGGGGGCTGGTGGGTAGATGGAGGATTTGGGAGGGTGGGTGGTTTGGGGGGTAGGGTTGGGTGGGGAGATGGAGGATTTGGGTGGGTGGGTGGTTTGGGGGGTGGGGTTGGGTGGGGAGATGGAGGATTTGGGAGGGTGGGTGGTTTGGGGTGGAGGTGGGTGGGGAGATGGAGGATTTGGGAGGGTGGGTGGTTTGGGGGAGGTAGTTGGGGGGAGGGCTGAGAAAGAGGTTAGTGGCCAAAGGGGCACTATAATTTTTTCACTTAAAAAACAGCTTTACTGACTTTTGGGGACTCAAATGATTAATACAAAAGAAAACAACACAATAATAGAATTAGAAATGATATGGGACAAAACATTTTCTTAGAAAAAGCAAAATACTGTGGATGCTGGAAATCAAATAAAAATAGAAAATGCTGGAAATACTCAGCATGTCTGACAGCCTCTGTGCGGAGAACCCCTGAAGAGTCATACAGACTCCAAACGTTAACTCTGTTTCTCTATCTACAGATCTTGTCAGACCTGCTGAGTTTTTATTTCACATTCTCCTAGAACTGCGGCACTCTGCCCCTGATATTTTGCTTATTTTGGTGTAGGAAAACACGTAAAATATTCCGTAGCTGCAATTGTTTCTCGGGTTCGTGTGTTCTGTGCCTTTAACAAGAGCAGGATACTGTCTCTTTAAAAGTGATGAGTGTTGTTTTGTAGGAAGCGGTCCCTTGGCGACGCTTCAAAGCTGCGGCTTTAACACGAATTTCCGCGCATTGTCCGAGTCGTGATGAGGAAAAGGAAACGTGTGATCTGGGGGCTGAGCGCAATATAAAAAAAGCCAGCAGCAGTTTCGGGGCCTTGCAGAGCTGCCGATCGGAAGACAGAGAGTCAGCGTCCCCGCTCCATCCCGAGCAAATGTCAGCAACAATCGAGAGGAAATCGCTGGAAAATGCAGAGTGAGTTAAACTCGTGTCTTGTTTTCATTGACGTTACAAACCGCTGTAAAGGTGTAGAGATTGCGCTAGGATCAGTCGTACCGACCAAGGTTGGAACAATTTCCTCAAACATGGGTCTCCCACAGTCAAACCAGACAACATTTGATAGTGACATTTCAAATCATCTCTATATTCCTGATTTCTTCAAGACAACATGATGGCCGAACATGAAAAAAACCCAGATCGAAACCACTTGAGGTTTTGAGATGGTAACATTTTGTGGAATGCATTTATTTTCATTTAATTGCTTGATAAACTTTGCATTGACTCGCGATAGGCAATTCTTTTATCATAAAGTCATGTAACACATGCATAATTTCGGTTTTGATTTATTAGGCATGTTACTTTTTAGGATTTCTTTTTGATCTGAGCAACTTTCAGTCCTTTTTTATACAGCGCGGCGTTGGAGACTATCTGGTTTCGGTCAGTCTTTATAGTGTATCACAAATCCGGTTTCAAACCCAATGAAGGTCGAGCGGAATTATGCGTTAGACCCCACTAGCCCAAAACTGCATCTGATCTGGTGCTTATCTGATAAACATTTTTGTTATCAATGGACTCATGACCTAAATGTTAATATTTTAGAGCCACTGTATCTCTGGGGAATTCTCGTGACCTCTTCATATTTCAAGCTGAACTTCCCCTTCAGACACAGCTGCAACGGGGTTAAACCTAGAGCCATTTTTTTTTAGCTGAAACTATGTCTATTTTGCGGGATGGCCATGATTAGGCAAATTGCTGAAGTACATTGGAAAAAGTGAGCACTAAAGCACTTTAGAAGCAGCAGTTCCTGACATTGTCAATACATTAAAACAGTCTATCAATGCATGAAGACCATATTTGATTACAGGTATAAAATAAATAATGTATTGTTAAGCTACTTTCCAACCAGCATCAATTAAATGATAAAAGCAAAAGACTGCAGATGCTGGAAATCCAAAACAAAAACAAAAATACCTGGGAAAACTCAGCAGGTCTGACAGCATCTGCAGAGAGGAACACAGTTAACGTTTCAAGTCTGTATGACTCTTCAACAGAACTAAGTAAAAATAGAAGAGAGGTGAAATATAAGCTGGTTTAAGGGGGGTGGGGGGGGTGGTGTGGGACAGGTAGAGCTGGATAGAGGGTCAGTGATAGGTGGAGATAACCGAAAGATGTCACAGACAAAATGACAAAGAGGTGTTGAAGGTGGTGATATTATCTAAGGAATGTGCCAATAGGTGACATTAAAGGTAGAAAGCAGGACGAGCAAGGTACAAATAGCCTTAGTGGGGGTGGGGAATCGAAAAAGGCTAAAAGGTAGAGATAAAACAATGGATGGAAATACATTTAAAAATAATGGAAATAGGTGGGAAAAGAAAAATCCATATAAATTATTGGAAAAAAGGGGGGGGGGAATTGGAAAGGGGGTGGGGATGGAGGAGAGAGATCATGATCTAAAATTGTTGAACTCGATATTCAGTCCAGAAGGCTGTAAAGTGCCTTGTCGGAAGATGAGGTGCTGTTCCTCCAATTTGCGTTGAGCTTCACCGGAACAATGCAGCAGGCCAAGGACAGACATGTGGGCAAGAGAGCAGGATGGTGTGTTGAAATGGCAAGTGACAGGGAGGTCTGGGTAATGCTTGCGGACAGACCGCAGGTGTTCTGCAAAGCGGTCACCCAGTCTGCGGTTGGTCTCTCCAATGTAGAGGAAACCGCATTGGGAGCAACGAATGCAGTAGACTAAGTTGAGGGAAGTGCAAGTGAAAGCTGTTTCACTTGAAAGGAGTGTTTGGGCCCTTGGATGGTGAGGAGAGGGGAAGTAAAGGGGCAGGTGTTAAACCTTCTGCGGTTGCATGGGAAGGTGCCGTGGGAGGGGGTTGAGGTGTAGGGGGTGATGGAGGAGTGGACCAGGGTGTCCTGGAGAGAACGATCCCTGCGGAATGCCACCCGGGCGGGGGGGGGGGGGGGGGGGGGGGGGGGGGGGGGGGAGGGGGGGTGCGGCAGTGAAAGGAAGATGTGTTTGATGGTGGCATCATGCTGGAATTGGCGGAAATGGCGGAAGATGATCCTTTGAATGCGGAGGCTGGTGGGATGATAAGTGAGGACCAGGGAGTCCCTATCATGTTTCAGGGAGGGAGAGGAAGATGTGAGGGCGGATGCGCGGGAGATGAGCCAGACTCATTTGAGGGCCCTGTCAACCACCGTGGGTGGAAAACCTCAGTTAAGGAAGAAGGAGGACATGTCAGAGGAACTGTTTTTGAAAGTGGCATCATCAGAATCAATGCGACGGAGGCGAAGGAACTGAGAGAATGGGATGGACTCCTTACAGGAAGCGGGGTGTGAGGAGCTGTAGTCGAGGTAGCTGTGGGAGTCGGTAGGCTTGTAATGGATATTGGTGGACAGTCTATCACCAGAAATTGAGACAGAGAGGTCAAGGAAGGGAAGGGAAGTATCAGAGATGGACCATGTGAAAAAGATGGAGGGGTGGAAATTGGAAGCAAAATTAATTAATTTTTTCAGGTTCAGACGAGAGCATGAAGCAGCACCGAAGTAATCCTCGATGTACCGGAGAAAGACTTGTGGGAAGGGGCCGGAGTAGGACTGAAACGAGGAATATTCCACATACACCATAAAGAGACAGGCATAGCTGGGGCCCGTGCAATTAAATGACCTCAGCTTTGTTTGCTTAATAATTAGGCTCCGTAGCCTTAAACACTCCTATTCATTTTACTGGAGATCAAATATTATATCAAAACTTTAAATGCACATCCATTAATTCGGGTGTGTAATAAAGTCTGGGTTCATTGCTATTACTCTTGCCTTGGAATCCAAAATTTGTTGGTACAAGCCCCACTACAGAACTTGAGCACAAAATCTAGGCTTGCACTTCAGTATCACAGAATCACAGAACTGTTACAGTGCAGAAGGAGGCCATTGGCCCATCACATCTGTACCAGCTCTCCCAATGAGCAATTCAGTTAGTGCCATTCCCTCACCTTCTCCCTGTAACCTTTCACGCACTTCCTTTTCAGATAACAGCCTAATTACCTGCCTCCATCACACTCTCAGGTAGAGCATTCCAGATGCTAACCACCAACTGTATGAAAAAGTTTTTTCTCATCACTTTTGTTTCTTTTGGTAGTTACTTTAAACTTGTGCCTTCCCGTTCTTGATCCTTTCATGAGTGGGGACGGTTTCTCCCTATCTACTCTGTCCAGACCTCTCAGGATCTTGAATACCTCTATTAAATCTCCACTCAGCCTTCTCTTCTCCAAGGAAAACAGTCCTAACTTCTCCAATCCATCTTCACAACTGGAACTCGTCATCCCTGGAACCAGCCTTGTGAATCTTTTCTGCACTCTCTCCAATGCCTTCACATCCTTCCTAAAGTGTGGCACCCAGAACTGGATGCAATACTTCAGCTAAGGCTGAACTAGTGTCTTCTACAAGTTTAACATAACCCCCTTGCTCTTGTACTATGCCCCTATTAATAAAGCCCAGGATACTATATGCTTTATTAACTGCTCTCTCCATCTGTCCAGCCACCTTCAATGATCTATGCACATATACACCCAACTCCCTCAGCTCCTGCACACCCCTAAGAATTGTACCCCACATTTTATATTGTCTCTCCACCTTCTTCCTACCAAAATAAATTACTTCACATTTCTCCGCAATGAACTTCATCTGCCGCTTGTCTATCCATTCCACCAACTTGTCTATGTCCTTTTGAACTTCTACACTACCCTCCTCAAAGTTCACAAAGCTTCCAAGTTTCATATCATCTGCACATTTTGAAATTGTGCCCCTTACACCAAGGTCTTGGTCATTAATATATATCAGGAAAAGCAGGTACCCTAAAGCTGACCCATGGGCAACTCCACTACAAACCTTCCTCCAGCCCAAAAAACATCCACCAACAACTATTCTCTGATTTTGGTCACTCGGCCAATTTTGTATCCATGTTGCAATTGTCTCTTTTATTCCATGAACTTTAACTTTGCTCTCAAGCCTATTGTTGGCACTCTATCAAACGCCTTTTGGAAGTTCATGTACACCATATCATCAGAATTTCCCTCATCAACCCCCTCTGTTACCTCATCAAAAATCTACATCAAGTTAATTAAACGCAATTTTCCCCTAAGGAATCCATGCTGGCTTTCCTTTATTAACCCCCATTTGTCATGTGACTATTAATTTTATCCTGAATTGTTGTTTCTAGAAGTTTCCTCACCACACAAGTTAAACTGACTGCCCTGTAATTGCTGGGTTAGCTTTACACCCTTTTTTGAACAGGGTGTAACATTTGCAATTCTCCAGTCCTCGGGCACCACTATGAGTTTGAGGAAGATTGAAACATTATGGCTACTGCCCCTGTAATTTCCACTCTCATTTCCCTCAGTGTCCTTGGATGTATCTCACCCAGTCCTGATGCCTTAACAACTTTAAGTACAGATAACCTACCCAATACCTCCTCATCCATTTTAAATCTTTCTGGTGTCTGAATTACCTCCTCTTTCACCATGGCCCAGCTAGCATCTTCTTCCTTCATAAAGACATATGCAAAGTATTCATTTAATATCTCAGCCACATCTCTGCGTCCATGTGTTAGTCCCCTTTTTGTCCCTTATTGGCTCTACTCCCCCTTTTACCACCCTTTTATAATTTATATGCCTATAGAAGACTTTGGGATTCTCTTTTGTGTTGTCTGCCAGTCTCCTTTCATTGTCCCTCTTATTTGCTTTTTCACTTCCATCTGAACCTTCTATATTCAGCCTGGTTCTTGGTTGTATTATCCACCTGACATCTGTCATAAGCATATTTTTTTCTTCTTGATCTTAATCTCTATCTGTTTTGTCATCCAGGGAGCTCTGGATTTGTTTGCCCTACCTTTCCTTTTTGAAGGAGTATACCTTGACTGTGCCCGAATTATCTCTTCTTTGAAGGTAGCCCATTGTACAGCTATGATTTTTCCTGTAAACCTTTGATTCTAGTTTATTTGGCCCAGATCCGTTTTTACCCCATTGAAGTTAGCCTTCCCCCAGTTAATTCTTACCCTGGATTGTTCTTTGTCCTTTTCCATAGTTAGTCTAAACCTTATGATACAATGATGACTGTTTGCTAATTGTTCTCCCATGAACAATTCGCCAAGGCTCTTTAGACAGCACCTTCCAAACCCACTACCATCTAGAAGGACAAGGGCAGCAGATAGATGGGAACACCACCACCTGGAAGTTCCTCTCCAAGAAACTCACCATCCTGACTTGGAAATATATCACTGTTCCTTCACTGTCACTGGGTCAAAATCCTGGAACTCCCTTCCTAACAGCACTGTGACAGTACCTACACCACATGAACTGCAGCTGTTCAAGAAGGCTGCTCACCACCGCCTTCTCTAGGGCAATTGGGGATGGGCAATAAGTGCTGGCCCAGCCAGCAAAGCCCACATCCCATGAATGAATAAAAAAAAAAGTGATCCACCTGGTCCATCTCATTGCAAGAACCAGGTCTAGCAGTGCTTCCTTTCGTTCTGGACTGGAGACATTCGGTTGTAGAAAATTTTCCTGAATGCACTCTTAAGAACACTTGCCCCTCTCTGCTCTTAACACTACTACTATCCCAGTCTACACTAGAACGCAGCTGCACCTTTCTTGCCTGACCTTCTGACTCAGGCCATGTTTGAAAAGTGCAGTGCAGCGGGTTCCCGAGGCCTTCAGTTGAGTGCAGGAGAGTTGGGGGAAAGAAAGACATGCCCTCTTTTTTAAGGCACTAACTGCTATAAAACAGGTAGGTTTAAAGGTTCAGCCACTTTGAGAAGCCAGGGAGAAGGTAAGTAGGTAAAAACAAAAATACCTGGAAAAACTCAGCAGGTCTGGCAGCATCTGTGGATAGGAGCACAGTTAACGTTTTGTTCATTGGAGGAGGAGACTCCACATCCTCAATGATGGGGAAGCTCAGCATATCAGTGCAAAAGATAAGACTTGCTACTATCTACAGCCAGAAGTGCCGAGTGGATGATCCATCTCAGCCTCCTTCGGAGGTCCCCAGCAATGCAGGTGCCAGAATTCAGCCAATTCTATTCGCTCCATGTGATATCAAGAAACGGCTGAAGGTGCTGGATACTGCAAAGGCTATGGGCCCTGACAATATTCCAGCAATAGCTCCAGAACTTGCCGTGCCCTTAGCCAAGGTGTTCCAGTACAGCTACCACACCAGCATCTACCCGGCAATGTGGAAAATTGCCCAGATATGTCCTTTGCACAAAAAGCAGGACAAATCCACCCTGGCCAATTACCACCCCATCAGTCTACTCTCGATCATCAGTAAAGTAATGGAAGGGCTATTAGGTGGCACTTGCTGAGCAATAACCTGCTCATTGGTGCTCAGTTTGGATTCCACCAGGTCACTCAGCTTCTGACCTCATTACAGCCTTGACTCAAACGTGGACAAAAGAACTGAACTCCCGAGGTGAGGTGAGAGTGACTGCCCTTGACATCAAGGCAGCATTTGACTGAGTGTGCCATCAAGGAGCCCTAGCAAAACTGGAGCCAATGGGAACCAGGGGGAAATTCTCTACTGGTTGGAGTCATACCTAGCAGAAAGGAAGATGGTTGTTGCTGTTGGAGGTCAATCATCTCAGTTTCAGGACATTACTGCAAGAGTTCCTCAGGGTAGTGTCCTAGGCCCAAGCACCTTCAGCTGCTTCATCAATGATCTTCCTTCCATCATAAGGTGAGAAGTCGGGATGTTCATTGATGATTGCACAATGTTCAACACAGTTCACGACTCCTCTGATGCTGAAGCAGTCCATGTCCAAATGCAGCAAGATCTGGACAATATCTAGGCTTGGGCTGACAAGTGACATGTAACATTCACGCCACACAAGTGACAGACAATGACCATGTCCAACAAGAGAGAATCTAACCATCGCCCCTTGATGTTCAATGGCATTAGCATTGCTGAGTCCCCCACCATCAACAAACTGGGGGATTGCCATTGAGCAGAAACTGAACTGGACTAGCCATATAAATACTGTGGCTACAAGAGCAGGTCAGAGGCTAGGAATCCTGTGAAGAGTAACTCACCTCCTGTCTCCCCAAGGAGTGTGATGGAATACTCTCCACTTGCCTGGATGAGTGCAGCTCCCACAACACTCAAGAAGCTTGACATCATCCAGGACAAAACAGCTAATTGTTTGGCACCACACCCATAAACATTCACTCCCTGCACCACCAATGCACAGTAGCAGCAGTGTGTACCATCTACAAGATGCACTGCAGAAACTCATCAAGGCTCCTTAGGCAGCACGTTCCAAACCCATAGCCACTATCACCTAGAAGGACAAGGGCTGTTGATACACGGGGACACCACCACCTGGAAGTTCCCCTCCAAGTCACTCACCATCCTAACTTGGAAATATATCGCTGTTCCTTCACTGTTGCTAGGTCAAAATCCTGAACTCCCTTCCTAACAGCACTATGGGTGTACCAACACCACATGGATTGCAGCAGTTCAAGAAGGCAGCTCACCACCACCTTCTCAAGGGCAATTAGGGATGGGCAACAAATGCTGGCCTAGCCAGCGACGCCCACATCCTGTAAATGAATAAAAAAACTAAAAAGAATTGGTTTTCTTCTGGTGAATTTCTGAGCATTCACCCGATGCTTTTCACTGAACTGGTGTTTCTCCTTAAAACACCCAAAACTGTACTCGCAATTGCTTCAACAGAAGAGCAAACACATGAGTTCCCTAAACTCAATCGCACCCCCCCCCCCCCACCACCACCACTCCAAGGAACCATGTAATATCCTGACGGACATAATCTGAACATCTTTCTGTCTTCCTCTATGTCTCTTTGTGTCACTGGATCGCTGTTGCTCGGCAAGGGACAGTTTTTCTACTTTGTTTTTTCCAAAATTGCTAAACTTCTAACCCCTTTTAACCCATCTCTTCAACTTCGAGGGTTGTAAAACCTCATTAAAAATGTATGTATATAATCAAATCCATAAAACCTGATCATGGCCATCCAGACATCCCAGCACAAGGCTCACAAAGAAAATCTAAACGAAGCCAAAACCATGCTTCACCTTTCTGAACACGCAAATATATATAGATTCAACTTAAAGATTATATACTGTTCCTAAAATAATTTTAAAATTGTATTGCACAAGACGTACGCTTTGGAAGATTTACTGTAATTTTAAATGGAACTGCGAACAGATGTCAAAAGAAGCTGAACAGTTCCATTGAAAATGCCAGATTACACTAGCTTATTTTAAACTAATACCGTAATGAAACAGAAAAAGATAGTCTGCTCTGACTCATGGGAAACTATCATCTTTCGATGAGTACATCATGGGTATTATTGTCAAAATATTGTACCACATTTAAGAATCTAATTGGAAATAATAAATCAATCAATTTGAAAAATTCCATTCAGAAAAAAAGTAGAAAGCAAAGAACTTGACATCCTCAGAGTGCTTCATAAGCGATGAGGTAATTTTGAATTAAAGTCACTGATATGATATAGGGAAACATGGCGTCTGATTTGTAGACAGCAGGGCCTCACAAACAACGATGAGGTAAAGCACTACATAATCTGTAGGACGTTGGTTGAGCGTTAAGTGTTAGTGAGGACACCAGAAGAACCGCCTCCACCAACCCCGACCCCTCAGTTATCACTGAATAGTGTCATGGGATAGGAGCATTGAAACAAAGGAACAGGAGGAGGCCATTTAGCCCCTTTGAAGCTGTTCCGCCCTTCAATGAGAACATGGCTGATCTGTGACCTAAATTCACGCAGCTGTCTTTATTCCATATTCCTTTAATACCTTTGACTAACAAAAATATTTTTTACATTCACCCAACAGGGCATAGGTCTCATTCAAAAGATGGCACCTCCAACAATGCTGCACTCCATCTGTACTGTGCTGTAGTATCAGACTGTGTGCTCAAGTCTCTGGAGTGAAGCTTGAACCCAGAACCTTCTGACACTAGAGGCAAGGTTGCTGCCATTGAACCAAGGCTGATGCTTTTCTTTTCTTTATTCTTTCATCGGGATGTTGGAGTTGCTGGCAAAGCCTGCATATGTTGCCCATTCCTAATTTCCCTAAAACTGAGCATTTCAAAGGACAGTTAAGAGTCATTGTTGTGGGTCTGGAGTCACATGTGGACCAGACCAGGTAAGGACAGGGGATTTCCCTCCCTAAAAGACATGAGTGAACCAGGTGGGTCTTTACCACAATCAATGATAGTTTCTTGGTCAACCTTACTCAGTCTAGCTTTATATCTCAGATTTATGAATTCAAATCAAATTCCACCAGCTGCCATGGTGGGATTTGAACCATTAGCCTGGGTATCTGGATTACTAGCCCAGTAACATCACCAGTACTCCACCACTTCCCCCTTAATGAGCTTAAATGTGGTGGGCCATTTTTCTCAATTAAATTGGCTTATGAAAATTGGCAGGCATTTTGCAAGTGCCGTGTGATAGTAAAGTATGCAGCACTCCAGTCGTACAGACTTTCCGATTTTAGCAAAAGGTTGGCTAGGCTGGTGAGAAATGTACTGATTTCACATAAGCAGCTAGTCCTTGGTCTAAATTTCATCCCTCTTTGACATGTAGAGTGCAATGGTATTTTCAGATATTTGCAACATATTTTTGGACAGTATTCAACTTTTATAAGCTAGGAAATTAATGTTAACTGTAGGGAGTGGTCCTGGCTAACTGAATTCAGGGTGGGTACCACACCTAATTTCCCTTTTGTTTGCAAAACCATGGAAAATGTGTACAAAAAACACCCTGTATAACTGTAAAACTGCAATGTACATATGAGCATGCAAGCATACGAATTAGGAGCAGGTTAGGCCATTCGGCCCCTCGAGCCTGCTCCTCCATTCAATAAGATCAGGGCTGATCTGATTGTAACCTCAGCCCCACATCCCTGCCTACCCCAGATAACCTTTCATCCGCTTGTTAATCATGAATCTATCTAGCTCTGCTTTGAAAATATTCAAAGACCATGCCTCCACTGCCTTTTGAAGAAGAGAGTTCCAAAGACTCAGAGCCCTCTGGAAGAAAAAAATTCTCCTCATCCCTGTCTTAAATGCGCGACCACTTATTTTTAAATGGTGACCCCTAGTTCTAGATCCTCCCACAAGAGGAAACATCCTGTCCAAATCCACCCTGTCAAGACCCCTCAGGATCTTAAAATTTTCAATCAAGTCGCCTCTTACTCTTCTAAATTCCAGTGGATACAAGCCTGGTCCATCCGACCTTTCCTCATAAGACAATCCACCCATTTCAGGTATTAGTCTAGTAAACCCTCTCTGAACTGCTTCCAATGTGTTTACATCTTTCTTTAAACAAGGAAACCAGTACCGTACACAATACTCCAGATGTGGTCTCACCAATGCCCTATACAACTGAAGCATAACCTCCCTACTTTTGTAATCAATTCCCCTCACAATAAATGATAACATTCTATTAGCTTTCCTGCTGTACCTGCGTGCTCACCTTTTGTGATTCATGCGCTAGGACACCCAGATCCCTCTGTGTCTCAGAGCTCTGCAATCTCTCACCATTGAGATAATATGCTTTTTTTAATTCTTCCTGTCTAAGATGGACAATTTCATATTTGTCCACATTATACCCCATTTGCCAGATCTTTGCCCACTCACTTAACCTATCTATGTCACATTGTAGCCTCCTTGCATCCTCTTCACAATTTACTTGCCTACCTATCTTTGTGTCATCAGCAAGTTTAGCCACCATCCCTTTGGTCCTTTCATCCAAGTCATTTATATAAATTGTAAAAAGTTGAGCCCCAGCACTGATCCCTGTGGCACACCACTCGTCACATTGTGCCAAAGAGAAAAAGACCCATTTTTGCCAACTCTTTGCATCATGTTAGATAACCAATCTCCTATCCATGCCAATATGTTGCCCTCTACACCATGAGCTTTTATTTTCTGCAATCATCTTTGATGAGGCACTTTATCAAATGCCTTCTGGAAATCTAAGTACTGTACATCCACCAGTTCCCCTTTATCCACAGCACATGTGACTCCTTCAAAGAACTCCAATAAATTAGCTAAACATGATTTCCCTTTTACAAAACCATTTTGATTCTATCTAAATGACTGGAATTTTTCTAAGTGCCCTGCTATCATATCTTTAATAATAGCTTCTAACATTTTACCTATGACAGATGTTAGGCTAACTGGCCTATAATTTCCTGCTTTCTGTCTCCCTCCCTTTTTGAATAAAGGAGTTATATTTGCTATTTTCCAATCTAATGAAACCTTCCCCAAATCTATGGAATTTTGGAAAATTAAAACTAGATGGGTGAATGTAGGAGAAAATCCTCATATTTTGGATTCTTGGAACACGGAATGCTTTGGCACAGGAAATGATTCAAGCAGAGACCATTGTACCTTTCAAGGGAAAGCAGATAAAAATTTGAAACAGAGAAACGGGACTGTGGGGAGAGCGTGAGGCAGAGGGATTACTTTTGGATTGTTCTAGCAAATAACCAACACAGACATCATAGAATTGCCATAGAAGCACAGAATTGTTATGGCGCAGAAGGAGGTCATTTGACTCATCGTGTCTGCACTGGCTGTCTGAATGAGCAAATCGCTTACCTTCTCCCCATAACCCTGCACATTCTTCCTTTTCAGGTCGCAGTCTAATTCTCTTTTGAATGCTTTAATTGAATCTGCCTTCACCACAATCTCGGGCAGTGCCTTACAGACCCTAAGCAATTGCTGCGTAAAAAAGTTTCTCTTCATATCACTTTTGCTTTTTTTATTAATTACTTTAAATCTGTGTCCTCACATTCTTGATCCTTGCATGAGTGGGAACAATTTCTCCCCATCTACCCTGTCCAGACCCCTCACGGTTTTGAAAACTTCGACCAAATCTCCACTCAGCCTTCTCCTCTCCAAGGAAAACAATCCTAACTTCTCCAATCTTTCCTCATAACTGGAGCTCCTCATCCCCGGAACCATTTTCATGAATCTTTTTGGCACCCTCTTTAGTGCCTTCACATCGTTCCTAAAGTACAGTGCCCATAACTGGACTCAACACTCTAGCTGAGGCTGGACTAGTGTCCTATACAAAATTAACATAACATTCTTGCTCTTGTACACTATGCTCCTATTAATAAAGTCCAGGATACTATATGCTTTATTAACTGCTATCTCAACTTGTCCAGCCACCTTCAGTGACTTATGTACATATATACCCAGGTCCCTCAGTTCCTGCATCCCCTATAGCATTGTACCCTTTATTTTCAATTGTCTCTCCATGTTTTTCCTACCAAAATGCATCATTTCATATTTCTCCGCATTGAATTTCATTTGCCACTTGTCCACCCATTCCACTAACTTGTCAACATCCCTATGAAATCCTACACTACCTTCCTCACAGTTCACAATGCCAAGTTTTGTATTGTCTGCAAAGTTTGAAGTTGTGCCCTGTACACCAAGGTCTAGGTCATGAATATATATCAGGAAAAGCAAGGGTTCCAACACTGATTCCTGGGCAACTCCACTACAAACCTTCCTCCAGCATAAAATACATCAATTCACCACGACTCTCTGTTTCCTGTCACTCAGCCAATTCTGTATCCATGTTGCTACTGTCCCTTTTGTTTCATGAGTTATAACTTTGTTCAAGTCTGCTGTACGGCACCATATCAAATGCCTTTTGGAAGTCTATGTACACCACATCAACAGCATTGCCCTCATCAACCCTGTCTGTTACCTCTTCAAAAATCTCCAGCTAGTTAGTTAGTCATAATTTTCCCTTAAGAAATCCATTCTGACCTTCCTTCCATCATAAGGTCAGAAATGGGAATGTTCGCTGATGATTGAACAATGATTAGTGCCATTCACAAATCCTCAGATACTGAAGCAGTCCTTGTCCAAATAAAGCAAGACCTGGACAATATCCAGGTTTGGGCTGACAAGTGGCAAGTAACATTCACGTCACACAAGTGCCAGGCAATGACCATCTCCAACAAGAGAGAATCTAACCATCGCCCCATGGCATTCAATGGCATTGCCCCACTATCAACATCCTGGGGGTTACCATTGACTAGCCATATAAGTACTGTGGCTACAAGAGCAGGTCAGAGGCTAGGAATCCTGCGGTGAGTAACTCACCTCCTGACTCCCCAGAGCTTGTCCACTATCTACAAGGCACGAGTCGGGAGTGTGATGGAATACTCTCCACTTGCCTGGATGAGTGCAGTTCCAACAACACTCAAGAAGCTTGACACCATCCAGGGCAAAGCAGCCGCTTGATTGGCACCCCATCCACAAACATTCACTCTCTTCACCACCGACGCACAGTAGCAGCAGTGTGTACCATTTACAAGATGCACTGCAGGAATTCACCAAGCCTCCTTAGGAGCACCTTCCAAACCCATGACCACTACCATCTAGAAGGCCAAAGGCAGCAGATACAGGGGAACATCAACAGCTGGAAATTCCCTTCCAAGTCACTCACCATCCTGACTTGGAAATATCTTGTTGTTCCTTTATTGTCGCTGGGTCAAAATCCTGGAACTCCCTCCCAAACAGCACTGTGGATGTATCTACACCACATGGACTGCAGCGGTTCAAGAAGGCAGCTCACCAACACCTTCTCAAGGGCAACTAGGGATGGGCAACAAATTCAGTTCTGTTGAAGGGTCATGAGGACTCGAAACATCAACTCTTTTCTTTTCCGCCGATGCTGCCAGACCTGCTGAGTTTTTCCAGATAATTCTGTTTTTGTTATGGGCAATAAATGCTGGCCCAGGCAGCAAAGAAAAAAATATTTTAAAAGATGAACATGTGTTTGGTCATGTGACTATTAATTTTGTCCCGAATTATTATTTCTAGAAGTTTCTCCACTGCCGAAGTTAAACGAACTGGCCTGTAGTTGCTGTGCCTACCGTTACACCCTTTTTTGAACAGGGTGTAACGTTTGCAATTCTCTAGTTCTCTAGGACGACCCTAAGTTTGAGGAAGGCTTAAAAATTATGGCCAGTGCCTCTGCATTTCACTCTCACATCCTTCAGCAGCATTGGTTGCATCTCATTTGATCTCAGTGCTTTATCAACTTCAAGTACAGATGACCTATCCAATACCTCCTCCTTTTCAATTTTAAACCCATCTAGTGTCTGATTTGCCTCATATTTTACCATAGCCTGGGTCACATCTCCTTCTTTCATAAAGACAGATGCAAAGTATTTATTTAATACCTCAGCTATGCCCTCTGCTCTCATGTGTAAATCCCCTTTTTGGTCCCTCTTCAGCCTTATTCCTCCTTTTACCACTCTTTTACTATTTACATGCCTGTAAAAAACTTTTGGATCCCCTTTTATGTTAGTTGCTAGTTTTGTTAATACTCCCTCTTTGCTTATTTTATTGCTTCTTCACCACTCCTCTAAACCTTTTTTATACAGCTTGGTATTCAATTGTATTTTTGACCTGACTCCTGTCATAAGCACACTTAGTCTTCTTTATCTTAATTTCTATGACCATTTTCCTCCAGGGAGTTCTGGATTTGTTTACCCTACCTTTCCCATTCAAGGGAATATACCTTGACTATGTCAGAATCATCTCTTCTTTGAAGGTAGCCTATTGTTCAGTTACCATTTTTCCTGCCAACCTTTGACTTTAATTTATTCGGCCCAGATCTGTTCTCACCCCATTGGCTTTTTCTCAGTTAATTTTTCTTACTCAGGATTGTTCTTTGTCCTTTTCCATAGTCATCCAAAATTTTATGATACACTGATCATTGTTCCCTAAATGTTCCCCTACTGACTCTTGATCCACTTGGCCCACCTCATTTCCAAGAACCAGGTCCAGCAGTAATAACATCAGAAAATGCTGGAAAAACTCAGCAGGTCTGGCAGCATTTGTGGAGAGAGAAACAGAGTTAACATTTCGAGTCCACTTAATTTATTTTTATTTTTATCCACTTATTCTCATTTTTATTCATTGTTTTATCCCTCCTTTTTCCCTAACCACTGCCTCCTCCCCCACCCGACCCCCAAAAGGGCCATGAGTCACTTGTTCCATGTTGTTCTTTCACAGAATGTATTCCCTTGTTCTGCTGTTAACACATTCTGCTTTCTTACCTTATGCCATTATCAGCACTTCCTTTAGTCCTTACCACAACCATTAACACTCCCTTTGTCTTTTCATCCATGACATCTTTGCCTTTATTCGTTCATGGGATGTGGGCATTGCTGGCTAGGCCAGTATTTATTGCCCATCCCTAATTGCTCTTGTTCAGAGGACATTTTTAAGAGTCAACCATATTGCCATGGGTCTGGAGTCACATGTAGGCCAGACCAGGTAAGGATGGCAGATTTCCTTCCCTAAAGAGTATTAGTGAACCAGATGGGTTTTTACAACAATTGATCATGATTTCATGGTCATCATTAGACTTTTAATTCCAGATTATCATTGAATTCAAATTCCACCATCTGCCATGGTGGGATTAGAACCCAGGTCCACAGAGCGTTACCCTGGGTTTCTGGAACGTTAGTCCAGTGACAATACCACTACACCACTACACCATCACCTCCCCAATCTCTCCTTAGTCCCCCCCTATCGCTGGCCTTCTATCCAGCTTCATCTGCTCCACCACCACCCCCCCCCCCCCTTAACCAGTATGAATTTCATCACATTTTTACCTCTTTAGCTCTGTAGAAGGGTCATAAAGACTCGAAACATTAACTCTTTTCTCTCTCCACAGATGCTGTCAGACCTGCTGAGTTTTTCCAGCATCTTCTGTTTTTATTTCCAGCATCCGCAGTATTTTGCTTTTACCCAGGTTTAACAGTGCCCCATTGGACTGGAAACATGCTGCTGTAGAAAATTTTCCTAAACACACAGTAGGAACTCATGCTCCTCTCTGCCCTTTACACTATTCTTATCCCAGCCTATATTTGGATAATGAAGACCCCTGTTATAAGTATTATATAACCTTTCCACTTCTCTGTAATCTCTTTGCAAATTTGTTCCTCTACAGCCCACTAGTTGGTGGCCCATAGGCTACACCGAGCAATGTAATTGCACCTTTTTGCAACTTCGCTCTAGCCAAATAGATTCTGCTCTTCAACCCCCTGGGACATCCTCTTTCTCCAGCACTGCAATGCTCTCCTTAAACAATACTGCCACCCCTCCCACTTTTCTTCCTTTCCTATCTTTGCTGAACACCTCATATCCAGTAATATTTAACACCCAGTCTTGCCCTTCTTGCCCCAGCTATGTCTGTCTCTTTATGGGGTATGTGGAACATTCCTTTTTCCAGTCCTACTCCGGCCCCCTTCCACAACTCTTTCTCTGGTACATCGATGATTACTTCGGTGCTGCTTCATGCTCTCGTCTGGACCTGGAAAAACTTATTAATTTTGCTTCCAATTTCCACCCCTCCATCTTTTCACATGGTCCATCTCTGAGACTTCCCTTCCCTTCCTTGACCTCTCTGTCTCAATTTCTGGTGATAGACTGTCCACCAATATCCATTACAAGCCTACCGACTCCCACAGCTACCTCGACTACAGCTCCTCACACCCCGCTTCCTGTAAGGAGTCCATCCCATTCTCTCAGTTCCTTCGCCTCCGTTGCATCTGTTCTGATGATGCCATTTTCAAAAACAGTTCCTCTAACATGTCCTCCTTCTTCCTTAACCGAGGTTTTCCACCCACAGTTGTTGACAGGGCCCTCAACCGTTTCCAGCCCATCTCCCGCGCATCCGTCCTCATGCCTTCACCTCTCTCCCAGAAACATGATAGGGCCCCCTTGTTCTCACTTATTACCCCACCAGCCTCTGCATTCAAAGGATCATCCTCCGCCATTTCCGCCAACTCCAGCATGATGCCACCACTAAACACATCTTCCCTTCACACCCCCCGGCGGCATTCCGTAGGGATCGTTCCCTCCGAGACACCCTGGTCCACTCCTCCATCACCCCCTACACCTCAACCCCCTCCCACAGCACCTTCCCATGCAACCGCAGAAGGTGCAACACCTACCCGTTTACTTCCTCTCTCCTCACCGTCCAAGGGCCCAAACACTCCTTTCAAGTGAAGCAGCATTTCACTTGCACTTCCCTCAATTTATTCTACTGTATTCATTGCTCCCAATGCAGTTTCCTCTACATTGGAGAGACGAAACGCAGACTAGGTGACCGCTTTGCAGAACACCTTCGGTCTGTCCGCAAGCATTACCCAGACCTCCCTGTCACTTGCCATTTCAACACACCACCCTGCTCTTATGTCCACATGTCCATCCTTGGCCTGCATCATTGTTTCAGTGAAGCTCAATGCAAACTGGAGGAACAGCACTCATCTTCCGACTAGACACTTTACAGCCTTCTGGACTGAATATTGAATTCAACAATTTTAGATCATGAATTCTCTCCTCCATCCCCACCCCCTTTCCGATCCCCCCCTTTTTTCCAATAATTTATATGGATTTTTCCTTTCCCACCTATTTCCATTATTATTAAATGTATTTCCATCCATTGTTTTATCTCTACCTTTTAGCCTTTTTCAATTCCTTCACCCCACCCACCCCCACTAGGCCTTTCTGTACCTTGCTTGTCCTGCTTTATACCCTTAATTAGCACATTCCTTAGATAATATCACCACCTTCAACACCTCTTTGTCCTTTTGTCTATGACATCTTTTGGTTATCTCCACCAATCACTGGCCCTCTATCCAGCTTTACTTGTTCCCCCCCCCCGACCAAAACCAGCTTATATTTCACCTCTTCTATCTTTACTTAATTCTGTTGAAGAGTCATACGGACTCGAAACGTTAACTGTGTTCCTCTCCGCTGAGTATTTCCAGGTATTTTTATTTTTGTCCTGTCCTTCTTTGAGTCAGGTTTCTGTTATTGCCACAACATCATATTTCCAAATGGTAATCTGGGCCTGTAACTCACCAATCATATTCCATACATTCACATACGTGCATATAACCATGATATAGATTTTATTACTTTTTTCTTTATTCTGGCCCCACAAAGTACTCTAGTGTTATCTCTCCCTTTCAATATTCTGTACACAGTGTTATTCCCTCTGTAATATTATGTATGTCCTGTTCCTACACCCCTGCTGAGTTTGTTTAAAACCTCTCCAGTAACACCAGCAAAATTCTCTGCAAGGAACTCAGTCCCAGCTCTGTTCAGGCACAATCTGTTTGGTTCGTAGAGGTTCCATCTCCCTCAGAGCTGGGTCCAATATCCCAGGGATCTAAAGCTCTCTCTCCTGCACCATCCTTCCAGCCACATATTCATCTGTCTTATTGTCCTATTTCACTTGTGTGTGGCACTGGGAATAATCCAGAGATTTCTGCTTTTGAGGTCCTGCTCGCTAATTTTCTACCTAGCTCCCTAAATTCTGACTGCAAGACCACTTCCTCTTTCTGTCTATGTCATTGGAACTACGTGGACCGTGATTGCTGTCTGTTCACCCACCTTCCCCTCTCAGAGTGTTCTGTATGTCCCCAGGGCATTAGACTGGGCCTCTGGATTACTAGTCTAGTAACATTACCACTATGCCACTATTTCCCCTCATGATTGCCTTCTTCTCTTCTCTAAACCTCTTTTTATGATTTCAACAGAGCAAAGTAAGATAAAATCCAGTGAATACCTCGCTCGACATTGGAGGTGTCCTTGATTTTTTTTGCTGAATCCAAATTGATAAATAGATATAACGTGGGAAAATATTTACAGATCAGCATTCCTGTTACAGAACAACATAATGGAAGTGTACATCAACTTCCTGGGTTCGAAAATCAGCACATTCCACTTGATTCACCAGCCATGTGTGCATATTCTGTAAAGATGCCTGAAAATATTGTGAAATTAATTTTTCCCTGAAATTTAGATAACCACCTGTGGAGAGATGCTGTGAATGTGAGAGGAATTGGGAGTATGATTGAGTAGGGCTGCAATCTGGGCTACTTGTGGTAACTCGCCACAATTGAATAACTGTTGCAATTCAATTTAAAGGTTAAAACATGAATAAAGGCCTTTTTGATGGTGGGCATCTGTTATTGTCCACCCCGCCAGATGGAGTAAACGTTTGTCCCTTAGAAGCAGAGACATTGTCATGGAGAATGAGGAAATGGGAGAGATATTGGACAAATATTTTGTGTCTCTCTTCACAATAGAAGACACAAGTTGCATACCTGAAATTGAGGGTAACCTAGCCCTCTCCACAGATGCTGCCAGACCTGCTGAGTTTTTCCGGCATTTTTTGTTTTTATTTGAGGAAATTGAGTAATGCTGAAAAAATTTGAGCAACAGGTGAAGCTAGCTATTTCATGCTGCTACTATGCAGTATCAACACGAGCGGTATTCACCAGTAACAGGATGCTGCCGTCAAGCAAAAAAGATGTTTTGCCTGTTGCACAAATGAATAATGTAGTTTATGAATTTCAGTGCCAGTGTGACGCTAGGTATGGACTGTACATCCCAAACCACATGTCCCAGCCGCTGTTCACAACAGGTAAAGGTACTGACCATACTCAGCCAGCCCAAGCTTGCAAAACTCAAAACAGTGTGTAACATTAGATGTGATTCTGTGATTGGACAACACTCGCTAAACAATCCTGAGTGTGTTAAGAACTACGCTGGCAACTAATTTAAGATTATCATTTGGGCTCGCAGTGTGGCTCACTTATACATGATAGAAGCCACATATATTAATACATGGGGTCCTGTTCTTTGCAGATAGAAGGAACATGCGTCTGTTTCAACTGATCAAAAATAGGCAACAGACATTCTCTAGTTCATTTCCCAGGACAATGCCTTGACCAAACAGAATCAACCTGCCTGACTTGAATTTAAGCAAAGTTCGGCAGTTAACTGTCAATCGTCATTTAACTGATGTAGTCTCCATGGCAACGCCTCTACTAACCAAAGTCCACTTGCCAACATATCAGCACTCTCTTTTCATGAAGTATAAATTGTTGTTCCTTTTACATTTGGTAGTCTTGCGAATTATCCTGGCGAGTACAAGATGTACTTTGACAACATGTATTGTTTTTCAGTAGTACTCAAGTTCTGTATTACCAATTGATTAAATGAGGAAATTAAGAAAATTAACATCAGCAAAGAAAAAGTACTGGAGAAACTTAAAGGACTAAAATCTGACAAATCCCAGAATTTTCATCCTAGGGTTCTAAAAGAAGTAGCTGCAGAGATAGTGGATGCTCTCGTAACGCTTTTCCAAAATTCCTTAGATTGTGGAATGGTCCCAGCAGATTGGAAATTGGCAAATGTAACACTGCTATTCGAGAAATTAGGAAGAGAGAAAACAGGGAATTACAGGCCAGTTAGCGTGAATAAATCATTGGGAAAATACTGGAATCTATTATGAAGGAAGGCTTAACAATATACTTAGAAAATCAGAGTATGACCAAAGTCAGCATGGTTTTATGAAAGGAAAATCATGTTTGACAGATTTATTAGACCTTTTTGAGGATGTAGCTAATGGGGTAGATAAAGGGGAATCAGTAGATTTCTAAAAAACATTTGATAAGGTACCACGCAAAAGGCTAATAGGCAAGATAAGGGCTCCTGAGCTGAGTGCAAGAGCATAGTAGATTGGTTAATGGATCGGAAGCAAAAAGTAGGCTTAAATGGGGCATTCTCAAGTTGGAAAGCTGTTACTAGTGGATGCTGCAAGGATCAGTGTTTGGGCCTCAGCTATTTACAATCAATATTAATGACTTAGACAAAGAGTCAGAGAGTAATTTATTTAAGTTTGTTGACAATACAAAGCTAGGCTGAAATGTAAATTGTGATGAGGACACAGTGAGGCTGCAAAGTGATAAAGGCAGAGAAGTGAGTGGGTAAAAAGATGGCAGATGGAGTGTAATGTGGGTAAGTGTGAGGTTATGAACTTTGGTGGTAAGAATAGAACAGTAGAATTTTTTTTAAGGTATGAATCTTGTAAAGGTTGATATTAAAAGGACTTGAGTATGTTGTACAAGGAAGTCCGAAAATTAACCAGTAAGTGCTAAGGTAAATGGCATGTTGGCCTTTATTGTTGGTAAGGGGGTAGGTGTACAAGAATAAGGAAATATTTCTACAATTGTAGAGGGCTTTGACAAAACCACACCTGGAATATTGTGTGCAGCTTTGGTTTCCATATTTAAGGAAGGTTATAATTGCATGGAAACAGTACTGGTCCTTGGGATAAGAGGGCTGTCCAATGATGAGAGCCTATATTCTCTGACATTTAGAAGAATGAGAGATGATTTCATTGAAACATACAACATTCTGAAGGGGCTTGATGGAGCAGACACTGAGAGGTTGTTTCCTTGGCTGGGGAATCTAAAATGTTGGGGGTGGGGGTGGGAGCAGTGGGGGGAAGTGCACAGTCTCAGGATAAAGGAGCAGTCATTTTGGACTGAGATGATTAGAAATTTCTTTATTCAAAGGGTTGTGAATTTTTGGAAGTAGAAGCTCCAATGTTGATTATATTTAAGGCTGGGATAGACAACTGTTTGGTCTCTCAGGTAATCAAGGGGATATGGGGAGCGATTAGAAAAGTGAAGTTGAAGCCCAAGATCAGTCATGATTGTATTGAATGGTGGAGCAGGCTCAATGGGCGATATGGTCTACTCCTGTTTCTATCTCTTGTGTCCTTGTGAAAAAACTAACCATAAACAAATGAAGAATGGGAAGGCAAATTAAAAGTTTGGTGTGGTTGCTGGAAGTAACCTGGTGCTTTAACATTTTTCAGATGAGACTTTAAACCAATTCCCTATCTCTTTCAGGTGGTGGTAGATAAAAGATCCCATGGCACTATTTGAATGCACAGCAGGGAAGATCTCCCTGAGTTCCTGGTCAATACCTGTTCCAAGTTAACATAATAAAGCATCAATCATCTGATCGTTATCACGTTGCTGCTTGTGGGAATTTGCTGAGCACAAATTGATTGCTGTTTCCTACATTACAACAGTGACATAAGATCATAAGAAGTAGGAACAGAAGTAGGCCATTCAGCCCCTTGAGCCTGCTCCTCCATTCAATAAGATCATGGCTGATCTTCTTATGTTTCAATTTCTACATTGCCATTTAACTCCAATCACATTTGATTCCCTTGCCTAACAAGAATCTATCTACATCTGCCTTATAAATATTCAGTGACCCTGCCTCCACCGCCTTCTGAGGCAGAGAGTTCCAAAGTCACACAACCCTCTGAGAGAAAAAATTAACTCATCTCTGCCCTAAAAGGATGACCCCTAATTTTAAAACAGTGCCCCCTAGTTCTGGACTCACTCACAAGAGGAAACATCCTTTCCACATCCACTTTGTCGAGACCATTCAGGATCTTGTATACTTCAATCAAACCACCCCTCACTCTTCTAAACTCTAGTGGAAACAAGCCCAGTCTGTCCAAACTTTCCTCATAAGACAACCCACTCATTCCAGGTATCAACCTAGTAAACCTCCTCTGAACCACCTCCAATGCATTTACATCCTTCCTTAAATAAGGAGACCAAAACTGTACACAGTATTTGAGGTGCAGTCTCAGCAATGCCCTGTATAACTGAAGCATAACATCTTTACTTTTAGGTTCAATCCCTCTCGTAATAAAGGATAACATTCCATTAGCCTTCTTAATTACTTGCTGTACCTGTACACTAACCTTTTGTGACTCATGTACTAGAACACTTAGATCCCTCTGCACCTCAGAATTATGCAGCCGTTCTCCATTTAAGTAATATTTTGCTTTTTTGTTCTTCCTGCCAAAGTGAACAACTTCACATTTTCCCACATTAAACTCCATTTGCCAGATCTTTGCCCACTCATTCAATCTATCTATATCTATCTGTAGCTTCCTCATGTCCTCCTCACAACATACTTTCCTATGTCATCTGCAAATTTAGCTACCATACCTTCACTTCCCCCATCTAAGTCATTGATGTAAATTGTAAAAAGTTGAGGCCCCAGCACAGACCCCAGTGGGACCACACTTGTCAAATCCTGCCAGTCCAAAATAGACCCATTTATACATACTCTCTGCTTTCTGCCAGCCAGCCAATCTTCTATCCATGCTAATATGTTACCCATTACACCATGTGCTTTTATTCTCTGTAATAACCTTTGATGTGGCACCTTATCAAATTCCTTCTGAAAATCCAAGCATAGTACATCTACAGGCTCCCCTTTATACACTCGCATTTTACTCCTTCAAACACTCCAATAAATTGGTTAAACATGATTTTCTTTTCACAAAAGCATGATGACTCTTTCCGATTGCCTTGAGTTTTTCTAACTGCCCAGCTATAACCTCCTTAATGATCAATTCTGACAACTTCCCCACGCCAGATGTCAAGCTAACTAGCCTATAGTCTCCTGTTTTCTGCCTCTCTCTCTCTTGAATAGAGGGGTTATATTTGTTATTTTCCAGTCTGATGGAACCTTTCCAGAATTTAGCGAATTTTGGAAAATTATCACCAGCGCATTGACCACCTCATTAGCCACCTCTTTTAAGACCCTAGGATGTAGTCCATCGGGACCTGGAGACTTGCCAGCCCGCAGCTCCATCAGTTTGCTCGGTACCATTTCCCCAGTGACTTCAATTTCACCAAGTTCCTTTATCCCTTTCACCCCCTGATTTGCAGTTATTACTGCAATGTTTTTTGTATCCTCTATAAAGAACACAGAAGCAAAATCTTTGTTCATTTCTTCCGCCATTTACTTATTACCTACTATTAACTCCCCACTGTCACTCTCTAGAGGACCAACACTCACTTTGTGTACTCTTATCCTTTTTACATACCTATAGAAACTCCTGCTATCCGTTTTTACATTTCTAGCTAGCTTCCACTCATACTCTAATTTCTTTCTCCTGATTAAGTTTTTAGTCATTCCCTGTCATTCTTTATATTCTGTCCAATCATCTGTCCTGCTACTCATCTTTGCAGATTGCCTTTTCCCTTAAGTTTAATACTTTCCTTAACTTTGCTTTAGTTAACCACGGATGTTGGGTCCTCTCCTTAGAATTTTTCTTTATAATAGGAATGTACTTATTCTGAATAATCTGAAATATCCCTTTAAATGTTTGCCACTGCTTCTCTCTTGATCTATCCTCTAGCCTAGTTTCCCAGTTCACTTCAGCTAGCTCAGCTTTCATCCCCATTTGGTGCCCTTATTTAAGTTTAAGATACTAGTCTTAGACCCACTCTTCTCCCTTTCAAACTGGATGTAAAATTCAATCATATTGTGGTTGCTGCTACCTAGGGGTGCCTTTACTCTGAGGTCATTAATTAATCCTGTCACATCATACAATACCAATTCTAATATAACCTGCTCTCTGGTTGGTTCCAGAACACACTGGTCTCAGAAACTATCTCGAAAGCTTTCTAAGAACTCCTCATCCAGGCTGCTACTGCTAATCTGATTTTTTCAGTTTATGTGTAGATTAAAATTACCAATGATTATTGCTGTCCTTTTATCACCAGCACACAATATTTTCTTTTGAATACTTTGTCCTACACTGTGGCTGGGGGGCCTGGAGACCACTCCCACTAATTACTTTTTTCCCCTACTATTCCTCACCTCCACCCAAACCGATTATACATCCTGATCTCCTGAACCAAGGTCATCTCTAGCTATTGCACCAATGCCCTCTTTGATTAACAGTGCTCCCCCTCCACCTTTACCTAGCTTCCTATTCTTCTTGAATGTCATGTATTCCTCAGTATTAAGGACCCAATCTTTGTCGTCCTGCAGCCACATCTGAATGCTACGTGCATTTAGATAGAGAGCCTTCAGTTTTGTTTTTTTGTAATCTGTGTAACATCTAGTCTTGACTGTTGATGTATTCTTAGGTTTTTTCTCTCTGTCCTTCCTGCCATTCTCTGACCCTCATTTCTCATGTTATTATTTTGCTCTCTTGCCTTGACTCTATACCCTGAAATGCTACCTCTACCCAAGCTTGATCCCTCACTCATCTTGTTTAGTTTAAAGCCTTCTCTACTTCCCTAGTTATGCGATTTGCAAGAACACTGATCCCAGCACAGTTCAGGTGTAAACCGACCCAACGGTACAGTCCCCACTTCCCCCAGCACTGATGCCAGTGCCCCACAAACCGGAACCGACTTTTCCACATCAGTCTTTGAGCCACACATTCATCTCTATAATCTTATTTGCCCTCTGCCAATTTGCACATGGCTCAGGTAATAATCCAGAAATTATTACCTTTGAAGTTCTGCTTCTTAACCTAGCTCCTCAAACTGAGTTTGCAGAACCTCTTTCCTAGTTCTTCCTATGTCATTGGTACCTACATGGAGCAGGACAACTGGATCTTCCCCCTCCCACTGCAAGTTCCTCTCCAGCCCTGAGCAGATGTCCCGAACCCTGGCACCGGGCAGGCAACACAGCCTCCTGGACTCTCACTCTTTGCTGCAGAGAACAGTGACAATCCCCATCATTATACTGTCCCCTACCACCACTACATTCCTTTTTGCTCCCCCCTCTTGAACAGCTTCCTGTACCACAATGCCATGGCCAGTCTGCTCATCTACCTTGCAGACTTCGCTTTCATCCACACAGGTTGTGAGCATCTCAAACCTGTTTGACAATTGCAAAGCCTGAGGCTCCTCCCCTACTGCCTGCTCGGTCCCATTACCTGCCTCACTGACAGTCACATCCTCCTGTCCCTCACTGCCGACCAAAACAGATGACCCTATTCTAAAAGGTGTGACTGTCTTCTGGAACAAAGTATCCAGATATTTCTCCCCCTCTCTTATGTTGCACAGTGTCTGCATTTCAGCTTCCAGATCAGTAATCCTGATCCGGAATTCCTCAAGTTGCTCACACTTCCTGCAGACGCGTTTGTCATGGATCGACTTGGTGCCCAAAAGCTCCCACATCCCACAGCTGGAACATTACACCTGTCCCACCATTCTAATGTATGTTATTTAATTTACTTTAATTACTTCCTTCCTATGTGTGTTACAATTTACGGTGTTTATTGAATGCAAGGATCACTGACAACTGAAGGTTATATGCTTCATAACAACAAAGGTATGTGTTTTAGATGTTTGTTTAAATTACTTTATTTTTATCACTTTTTTATCTTTATTGTTTCATTTTAATTTTAAAATTTTCAAATTTTGGTTTATTATTTGAAAGTTTTAGTTCTTTTTATTTATAGATCTACCTGATCTCGCCCGTCCTAACCTGGTTCCTCACACACTGTCCCTGAGACTGAGCACTTACCGACCAATCAACTTACCAGCTTCCTGTGATATCACCGTTCTTTTTTATTTCTTCTTCCTAACTGCAGCTGGAACAGCGAAATCATGAAACAGCTCCGCTCCCGACTGTCTCCCTCAGCTCCTCAGTTCCCGACTGTCTCCCTCAGCTCCGCTCCCCAGCTCCCGACTGTCTCCCTCAGCTCCGCTCCTCAGCTCCTGACTGTCTCCCTCAGCTCCTCAGTTCCCGACTGTCTCCCTCAGCTCCGCTCCCCAGCTCCCGACTGTCTCCCTCAGCTCCGCTCCCCAGCTCCCGACTGTCTCCCTCAGCTCCGCTCCCCAGCTCCCGACTGTCTCTCTCAGCTCCTCAGCTCCCGACTGTCTCCCGCAGTTCCTCAGCTCCTGACTGTCTACCGCAGGTCCACTCTGCACCACTCCTCACTCCAAACCCCAGTCCATTTTTATAGGTGCTCCTCCTCCTGATTGTCTCCTGCAGGGCTGCTCCACTCAAACTCCCAGCAAGCTGTCAAAAGTACTTCATTGGCCATAAAATGTTTTGGGATGCCCTTAGGTTGTGAAAAAACTATATAAATATAAATGTGAATCTTCTTTTTTCTTTTATACCTACCCTGAATGAATAAACCTTCATTCTAAGATTAATAGTGGATCATGGGCCGGAAACATGTATTGATTGGCCCAGCTTCTTTTACATTCTTGGGATATGAGCATTACTGGAAAGACTGGCATTTGTTGCCAGTTCTTAGTTGCCTTAAAAAGCTGGCGATGGGTCTTTTACTTTAAATGGTGCCACCTATTCACCCAGCAATGATGAAGGAACGTGATATATGTACAGTTCAGGATAGTATGTGATTTGAAAGAAAATTTAAGAGATGACGGTATTCTGATGTGTCTGCTGTCCTTGCTCTTCTTGGTAGTCATGGCAGCAGGTTTGCAAGGTCTGGCAGAAAAAGCCTTGGCCATTTGCTGTACATAATGCAATTCTCACACCACTGTGCAAGCACACAGATTTGACCCACTTGGAAGGACATTCTTGGAAGGCAATGGTATGGGAAGCAGGCTGGGGAATCTAGAACACAAGACACATTCTCAGGATAAAGGAACGTAGGAACATAGGAACAGGAGTAGACCAATAGGCTCATCGAGCCTGCTCCATCATTCAATTAGGTCATGGCTGATCCTCTACCTCAACACCACTATCTCCATATCCCTTGATGTCATTATTGATTTCTGTCTTTTGAGCTTCCACAGCCTCTGCGGTGGAGAATTCCAAAGATTCATCACCCTCTGAGTGAAGAAATTCCTTCTTATCTCAGTCTTAAATATCCTGCCCTTATCCTGAGATTATGTCCCCTGGTTTTAGACTCACCAGCCAGGAGAAGCATCTTATTTACTTGCACCCTGTCATTCCGCGGAGGAATTTTGTAAGTTTCAA